>NC_086445.1:614395698-614660698 GCF_028390025.1 Pseudophryne corroboree
ACGGGCGCCCAGCATCCTCTACGGACTAAGAGAAAAGGATTTACCGGGATGTATTAAAATCCTATTTTCTCATACGTCCTAGAGGATGCTGGGGATGCTTCAAGAACCATGGGGTTTATACCAAAGCTCCAGAACGGGCGGGAGAGTGCGGATGACTCTGCAGCACCGATTGACCAAACAAGAGGTCCTCCTCAGCCAGGGTATCAAACTTGTAAAACTTCGCAAAGGTGTTTGATCCCGACCAAGTAGCCGCTCGGCAAATCTGTAATGCCGAGACCCCTCGGGCAGCCGCCCAGGATGAGCCCACCTTTCTGGTAGAATGGGCCTTCACTGATTTTGGTAACGGCAATCCAGCCGTAGAGTGAGGTTGCTGAATCGTATTACAGATCCAACGTGCAATAGTCTGCTTGGAAGCAGGAGCCCCAATCTTGTTGGGAGCCCACAGGACAAACAGAGCCTCTGTTTTCCTAATTTGAGCCGTTCTGGCGACATTGATTTTCAAAGCTCTGACCACATTGAGAGACTTCGATTCCGCCAAAGCGTCAGTAGCCACAGGCACCACAATAGGCTGGTTTACGTGAAACGATGAAACCACCGTTGGCAAAAATTGCTGACGAGTTCTCAACTCCGCTCTATCAGCATGGAAGATTAAATAGGGGCTTTTGTGAGACAAAGCCGCCAATTCAGATACCCGCCTTGCGGAAGCCAAGGCCAACAACATGACTACTTTTCAAGTAAGGAACTTTAACTCAACCTTAGGCAAAGGTTCAAACCAATCAGATTGCAGGAACTGCAACACCACATTCAGATCCCATGGCGCCACTGGGGGCACAAAGGGAGGTTGGATGTGTAGTACGCCTTTCACGAAGGTCTGAACTTCTGGAAGGGAGGCCAATTCTTTCTGAAAGAAAATCGATAAGGCCGAAATTTGTACTTTAATTGAGCCCAACTTTAGGCCCGCATCCACGCCAGCTTGCAAAAAATGGAGTAAACGCCCCAGCTGAAATTCCTCCGTAGGAGCCTTCTTGGATTCACACCAAGACACATATTTCCTCCAAATACGATGGTAATGCTTTGCCGTTACTTCTTTTCTAGCCTGTGGGAATGACTTCACTGGGAATACCCTTCCGGGCTAGGATTTGGTGCTCAACCGCCATGCCGTCAAACGCAGCCGCGGTAAGTCTTGATACACGCACGGTCCTTGTTGCAACAGGTCCTCTCGTAGAGGAAAAGGCCAGGGATCTTCTATGAGTAATTCCTGAAGATCGGGATACCAGGCCCTCCTTGGCCAGTCTGGAACAATGAGTATCGCCTGAACCCTTGTTCTTCTTATCATCTTTATCACCTTTGGAATGAGTGGAAGTGGAGGGAACACATATACCGACGAAAACACCCACGGTGTCACTAGGGCGTCCACCGCCATCGCTTAAGGGTCCCTTGACCTGGAACAATATCTCTGAAGTTTCTTGTTGAGGCGGGACGCCATCATGTCTATTTGAGGAATTCCCCAACGACTTGACACTTCTGCAAAGACCTCTTGTTGAAGACCCCACTCCCCTGGATGGAGATCGTGTCTGCTGAGGAAGTCTGCTTCCCAGTTGTCCACTCCTGGAATGAAGACCGCTGACAGAGCATTGCATGTTTCTCCGCCCAGCGAAGAATTCTCGTGGCCTCGGCCATTGCCGCTCTGCTTCTTGTTCCGCCCTGGCGGTTTATGTACGCCACTGCTGTTATGTTGTCTGACTGAATCAAGACGGGCAGACCGCGAAGAAGATGATCCGCTTGCAGAATGCCGTTGTAAATGGCCCTTAATTCCAGAATGTTTATGTGCAGACAAGCTTCCTGGCTTGACCATTTTCCCTGAAAATTTCTCCCCTGTGTGACTGCTCCCCAGCCTCGGAGACTTGCATCTGTGGTCACCAGGATCCAATCCTGAATCCTGAACCTGCGTCCCTCCAGAAGGTGAGAACTGAGCAGCCACCACAGAAGGGAGATCCTGGTCCTGGAAGATAAGAATATTTTCCGGTACATGTCCAGGTGAGACCCGGACCACTTGTCCAGCAGGTCCCACTGAAACACCCTGGCATGGAACCTGCTATACTGAATGGCCTCGTAGGCCGACACCATCTTCCCCAGCAACCGAGTGCATTGAAGAATCGACACTCTTGCCGGTTTCAGAATCTGTTTTACCATGTTCTGAATTTTCAGAGCCTTTTCCACTGGAAGAAAAACCCTCTGTAATTCTGTATCCAGAATCATACCCAGGAACGACAACCGTGTCGTCGGAACCAACTGTGATTTTGGCAAGTTTAGGAGCCAACCATGTTGTTGCAGAATCGTCAGAGAGAGTGCAACGTTTTTCAGCAATTGTTCCTTGGATCTCGCCTTTATCAGAAGATCGTCCAAGTACGGGATAATTGTGACTTCCTGCTTGCGCAGGAGAACCATCATTTCCGTCATAACCTTGGTGAAAATCCTCGGAGCCGTGGATAGACCAAAAGGCAACGTCTGGAATTGGTAATGACAATCCTGAACAGCAAACCTCAGGTATGCCTGATATGGAGGATATATGGGAACGTGTAAGTAGGCATCCTTTATGTTGACCAACACCATAAAATCGCCCTCCTCCAGACTGGAGATCACTGCTCGGAGAGATTCCATCTTGAATTTGAATTTTTTTAGAAAGAAATTGAGAGATTTTAGGTTCAGAAACGGTCTGACGAGCCATCCGGCTTTGGTACCACGAACAGACTCGAATAAAAACCCTGCCCCTGTTGTGACGGGGGTACCGTGACAATGACTTGATTTTGACACAGCTTTAGTATCGCAGCGCATACAACCTCTCTTTCTGGAAGAGAAACTGGCAAGGCCGATTTGAAAAATCGGTGAGGGGGCATGTCCTGAAACTCTAATTTGTACCCTTGGTCTACTATTTCTAATATCCAAGGATCCATGTCCGAGTGCACCCAGACCTGACTGAAGAGCCTTAGACGTGCCCCCACTGGTGCGGACTCCCGCAGAGGAGCCCAAGCATCATGCGGTGGATTTGGTAGAAGCCGGAGAGGACTTCTGCTCTTGGGAACTTGCCACAGCCGGTGGCCTTTTTCCCCTTGCTCTTCCTCTCGCAGCAAGGAAGGAGGGCCCTCGTCCTTTCGTGTATTTATTGGGCCGAAAGGACTGCATCTGATAGTGGGGCGATTTCTTCTGTTGTGCAGGAACATAAGGTAAAAATGACGACTTACCCGCGGTAGCCGTAGATACCAGGTCAGTGAGGCCGTCACCAAACAAGACACTACCGTTAAACGGTAACGACTCCATCGCCTTCTTAGAGTCAGCATCAGCATTCCATTGATGAATCCACAATGCTCTCCTTGCTGAGACTGCCATGGCATTGGCCCTTGATCCCAAAAGGTCAATATCCCTTACAGCTTCATTTAAATATGCTGCAGCGTTCCTGATATGACCCAGAGTCAAAAGCACATTATCCCTGTCTAGGGTATCTATCTCAGATGACAAGTTATCTGCCCACTTTTCAATAGTGCTACTCACCCATGCCGAGGCAACGGCAGGCCTGAGTAGCGAACCCGTAGTGACATAAATGGATTTTAGTGTATTTTCCTGCATACGATCCTTTAGGGCTGCCGTGTCAGGAGACGGAAGCGCCACCTTTTTTGATAGACGCAATAAAGCCTTGTCTACTGTGGGGGTTGACTCCCACTTTTCCCTGTCCCCCCCAAAAAAACGGATATGCCACTGGAATTCTTTTGGGAACCTGTATCTTCTTGTCAGGATTTTCCCAAGCCTTTTCAAAAAGAGCGTTCAGTTCATGAGAGGGAGGAAACGTTACCTCAGGTTTCTTTCCTTTATACATACAGACCCTAGTATCAGGAACAGCAGGGTCCTCTGTTATATGCAACACTTCTTTTATTGCCACAATCATATACTGAATGCTCTTAGCCAGTTTTGGATTCAATCTGGCATCACTATAGTCGACACTGGAATCAGAGTCCGTGTCGGTATCTGTATCTGCTATCTGGGTAAAAGCACGTTTCTGTGACCCCGAAGGGGTCTGAGCTTGTGACAATGCATCCTCCATGGATTTTCTCCATGTCTGGTTCTTAGACTCAGATTTATCAAACCTCTTAGACAACAGAGTCACATTTGCATTCAAAACACTCAACATATTTACCCAATCATCCGTCGGCGGTGCCGACACGGTCACTCTCAGTCTTTTCTATCCCCACTCCAGCCTCCTCCTGGGAAGAGCACTCAGCCTCAGACATGTCGACACACACGTACAGACACCCATAACCACACTGGGGCTATAGGAGACAGACCCACAATAAAGCCTGTTAGAGAGACACAGAGGGAGTTCTGCCAGCTCACAACCCAGCGCCTATCCCGGTACTGAAGCGAGTAAAACGACTGCCCAGACCTATTAGTGCTTTATATATATATATATATATATATATATATATATATATATATATATATATAATTAACACAGCACCAAATCACTTGTGCCCCCCCCCCCCCCCCCCCGTTTTGCACAGAAGTGTGGAGGATCAGGGCCAGCGTCTCTGCAGCCTTCTGTGAAGAGAAAATGGCGCCGGTCAGAGCTGTGTGGGCTAAGCCCCGCCCACTACATGAAACACTTAAGTCCCACTTAAAATCTTATTTATACTGGCGGGGGTCCCTTAACTAGTGCCTAGGCACTGTTATAACGTATGCCAGTGCTGTTTGAGGTCATCATGCTGCCCAGGGCCCCCCCGCCCCCCCCTTCCCCCTGCGCCCTGCAGTGCCGTGTAATGTGTGGGAGCATGGTGCGCAGCGCGGCACCTCAAACGCGTCTTCTGCCATCACTGAAGTCTTCTGATCTTCTCATAGTCACCCGGCTTCTATCTTCCCGCTCTGTGAGGAGGGTGACGGCGCGGCTCCGGGAACAAGCAGCTAGGCGGACCAAGTGATCGAACCTTCTGGAGCTAATGGTGTCCAGTAGCCTAAGAAGCCGAGCCTTTGAACTCAGAGAAGTAGGTCTGCTTCTCTCCCCTCAGTCCCACGATGCAGGGAGCCTGTTGCCAGCAGGACTCCCTGAAAATAATAAACCTACCAAAGTCTTTTCAGAGAAACTCAGGAGAGCTCCTCAGTGTGTGACCAGTCTCTCTGGCCACAGAATCTGACTGGAGTCTGGAGGAGGGGCATAGAGGGAGGAGCCAGTTCACACCCATTTAAAGTCTTAAAGTGCCCATGTCTCCTGCGGATCCCATCTATACCCCATGGTTCTTGAAGCATCTCCAGCATCCTCTAGGACGTATGAGAAATACAATTTCTTTCAACTGAAACATGATTAAATACTCATATACTCAGAGGTTAAAGTGAGTCGGAACGGGGCGGAACTATGTTCCGTCAGTTCTATTTGGAGACGGAACCAATTCTGCCTCCTCCGGCTCACCTAACCCATGAGAGAGATGTCAAGTGCCCGCTGAGATTGTGTTACCAGCGGGCTCCCGGCTCCTTCCCCTCAGTGGCTGCCGGAGGCCGGAGCTCAATCCTGAGCTCCAGCTCCCGGCTCAGGCAGTGTGAGGCTGGGTGGCGCTATGGGAGAGACGTCATGACGTCTCTCCCATAGTTCTGAGGAGCAGGCGGCCAGACAGAGGGCAGCACGGTCCGGAAGCAGAAGCAGGGCTGTTGAGTATAGTGGGGGGTTTTGTGTATGTTTAAGCAGCGCTATGGGGCACACCTGCTGGGGTCATTACTACCGGGGCACATCTGCTGGGGGCATAACTAATGGGGGGCACATCTGCTGGGGCCATGACTAATGGGGGCATAACTAACAGGGGCATAACTACAAGGGGCATAACTACAAGGGGCACATCTACTGGGGGCATAACTAGAGGGGGCACATCTACTGGGACATAACTACAGGGAGCACATCTACTGGGGCATAACTACAGGGGGCACATCTACTGGGGCATAACTACAGGAGCACATCTACTGGCATAACTACTAGGGGCAATACTACATTACCACTGGGGGCACTACTAATGAGGGCATTGCATAGGGGGCACTAAATAAGGGGCATCACTCCTGGGGACATAAGTGGCACTGTGAAAGGGGCACCAATACTATGGGCACTACCGCTACAGTGGACATTGTATAAGGGCACTACTACTGAGGGCACTGTATAAAGGGCACTACTGCTGTGGGCATCATGTGTATTTGGGGTGCTACCACGGTGGTCTTTGTACATAAGGGGCCCTAATGTGTGTCATAACAAGAATAAGGGACACTATGTGGTGTTATGTGATAAGATTGTGCTACTGTGCGGCGTAATTTGAACTGGGGATAATATTGGGGATAATATTGGGTGAATAAGATTGTGCTTCAAGCCCACGCACTTTTTTTGCGGCGTACACACTCCCTTTATTTCACAGGCGTGGGGGAGGGGGTGAATTCCACCACCTCTCTAGGACCACTTTAAGCACTGCATATATTCATTAAACTGACGTGTATAATTCTTTATCAGTCCGCTCACATCTATAGTTAACAGAATATGGAGAAAAGCCAGAAACTGTTTACTGCGCTGAGAATTCTACAGGAAGACGCAGGCGAAGGGTAGGTTTGGCACATATCTATTAGCATATACAATGTCAACATTAATCCAGGCATAGCCAACTGGAGACATGCTGGTAACACATATCCTGATGTTCAACATTAAAAATAATAGCTTCTTAGAATCAGGATATCACTTTCTTTTAACAACGTGATGAGTCCCTATATGTGACATTTGGTGAATTCCCACGACACTTACTTACATATAGGCGTAATATACAGCAGCTGTTTCCAAGCCGTGGTACGCGTACCCCCGGGGGCTCTGGTCGGGTATACTTGAAAACTTTGCCGGTAATGGCAGAAGTCTTCAGCGCGCCCCCCCCCCCCAGTGCATGTGCTGTCACGCTATGGCGACGCTGGGAGACGCAGCCATGGCTGGATGAAGGAGCAGGAAGTGGCACAGCTGGAGGAGAGGAGGAAAGCCCCTCCCCTCCTCTCACCGCCATGGTACTTTCATCTCTGCGTGAACACTAATGTTGGCAACAGCCGAACCCGGCATGTATTGCACATGCTTCCCCTTTCCTCTCTCCCAAGGAGTTTTAACCTAAGCAAAGGGACGCACTCCACAATATACCTGATGCGGGTAAGACCACCTCTGCACAGGCAGTCTCACACCCGCTACTTGCGGCTCACAGCACTGTTGGCTGCGTGTTCCCATCCCCTCCCTCATAATGTGCACACACTGTCTATGTACACCCCCTCTCCTCCCAAAATTGGCTTTGCTCTCCAATTCATCAGCCACGCTCCCTTGCCCTGACGACACACACTGAATGCTCTGCACATGTCAGTGGCTGTGAGAAGACAGGTGGTGAGGCTGCTGGTGAGTGACTGAGTGAGGAGGCTTCAGCTAACATCTGCAAGCCACCAGCAGCCTCAGCTCAGAGGAGATATGAGTGGTGGCTGCCTCTGTGAAATAAATAGCTGTTGGTCATTCTTTCATCATATATATATTATAATATAAAATAAAATAAAGGAGCATTACTGTGTGGCATAAATTTAATCTGACAATGTGTGGAGTACTACTGTGAGGGGTAATGTGAATAAGTGTCCATACTGCGTGTCATAATGCGAATAAGCGTCCACATTGTGTGGCGTAATGTGAATAAGCGTCTTTTCTGGTGTGGACAGATGGGTGGGGGGAATTTATGAGATGAGGGGGTACTCAAATGAAAAGTCTAATCAAGGGGTACGGGAGAAAAAAAGAAGGTTGGGAACCGCTGATATACAGCAATAAAAAACCCAATTATAAACTACTGTACCAGGACTAATTCCTGAATAATGACAAATATGTTTTTAAAAGCTAAAATGTTGAGAAACATTTTTTGACAGTACAATAAGTAAGAAGGTCATAAAGAATAGTTTATTCCCATTGGGTGTGGTATGAGTTGTCGACAGTCATCATGTCGACATCAGAATATCGACATGGTCAAACTGTGACCATGTAAATATCCATCATGTCTACACAGATGACAGGTTGACACAATGAACTGTCAAGAAACTGTCCCTGGCGGATCTAGCAGCTACAGAGCAGCTTGTGTGCCCCAACGGTCATGTGAACGTCACTTCTGGGTCAGATATCTGAGGAACTGGGAGTTTTTGTAAGTATTCCTTTTAAATCCCCTTCCCCCCTCATATGATGAATGTTGAATGTTAACCATGTGACTGGATGCAATTCCCTCTGACTTTTCCTGAAAAGCAACTTAGAAATTGTAAAAAAAAAAAAAAAAAAGCTGTATGTAGGCACTTTAGAAAGGTGTATACTATATACAATACTGTGCAAACGTTTTAGGCAGGTGTGGAAAAAATGCAGCTAAGTATTAAAAGAATTTCAAAAATAGAAGTGTTTATAGTCGATTTTAAGTGAATGAACAGAAGAGAAATGTGTGATCACCATTTGCCTTTAAAACAGCATCAATTCTTCTAGGTACACTTGCACAAAGTAAGGGATTTTGTAGGATTATAGTCAATTGTATGATTAACCAATCATACCTAACAGGTGATAATGATCATCATTTTCATATGTAGGTTGAAACACAGTCATAAACAAACAAACAAACAAACAAACAGAAACTGCTACAAATGTGAGGTTGTGGAAGACAGTTTCATGTCACAGGTCATACACCATGGCAAGACTGAGCACAGCAACAAGACACAAGGTAGTTATACTGCATCAGCAAGGTCTCCCCCAGGAAAAGATTCCAAAGCAGACTGGGGTTTCAAGATGTGCTGTTCAAGCTGTTTTGAAAAAACACAGAAATGGGCAAGGTTGAGGACTGTAGATGCAGTGGTCGTTCAAGGAAATTTAGTGCATCAAATGAAAGACACATTGTGCTTACTTCCCTCCGAAATTGGAAGATGTCCAGCAGTTTCATCAGCTCAGACCTGGCTGAAACAAGTGGGACCCAGTAACACCCATCTACTGTTCGGAGACGTCTATCCAGAAGTGAAGTGGTCTTCATGGAAGAATTGTGGCCAAAAAGCCATACCTTCGACGCTGAAACAAGGTCAATCGACTCAAATATACACGAAAACATAGGAACTGGGGTGTAGAAAAATTGCAGCAGATGCTCAGGACTGAGGAGTCAAAATTTGAAATATCTGGCTGTAACAGAAGGCAGGTTGTTCGCTGAAGGGCTGGAGAGCGGTACAATAATGTGTGTCTGCGGCCAACAGTGAAGCATGGTGGAGGTTCCTCGCAAGCTGGGGGCTGCATTTCAGCAAATGGAGTTGGGGATTTCGTCAGGATTAATGGTGTCCTAAATGCTGAGAGATACAGGCAGGTATTTATCCATCATGGAGGCACCTGATTGTATCCAAATTACTCTGCAGCAAGACATACAGCCAATGTCATTAAGAACTGTCTTCAGCGTGAAGAACAAGGAATCCTGGAAGTTAGGATATGTCCCGCACAGAGCACTGATCGCAACATCATCGAGACTGTCTGGGATTACATGAAGAGACAGAAGGATTTGAGCAAGCATACATCTAGAGAAGATCTGTGGTTAGTTCTCCCAAGATGTTTGGAACAACCTCACTGCAGAGTTCCTTCCAAAAACTGTGTGCAAGTGTACCTAGAAGAATTAATGCATTTTTGAAGGCAAAGGGTGGTCACACCAAATATTGATTTGATTTAGATTTCTTCTGTTCATTCTCTTTGCATTTTGTCAATAGCAGGGGTGGATTAAGGGGTGAGGGCTGCCTTAGGTAACAGTAACGGCTGCCCCCCTCTGCCTAATTTTACTATTTTTATTGATTGGTTATAAGCCCTCATTTGAAGATTGTCATCTTGCTAGAATAATAAAAATGCCACTATGACTTTTTTTTATTTTAATTAGGTATACATATTTACTAAGTAGGACAGCTTACAGGGGCAGTCTGTGCATGTCCTACTTGTTTACACTCCACTGAAGATGGCATATGGTACAGTACAGTTGAAATATTTTGCAGTTACTGGTAATATTTGGGCTGACAGTACCATCACAAACATTTAAGTGCCCCTGCCCTAACCAACTACCGCCCCTAGACACATGCCTCTCATGCCTAATGGGAAATTTGCCACTGCTTAATAGATAAAACTATTAACACTTCTATTTTAGCGAACATTCTTACTTTGCAGTGCTTTTTCCACACCTGCCTAAAACTTATGCACAGTACTGAACATCAGTACTTTATTTTGTAAGTAAAAATAGCTGCATGACTTCTATGTATTTCTTGCATGTATAGTATTGGAATGATTTGTGGTGTTTAAGTGCTCTCCCTACACATCAGGTAATTGGTTGTAAGCAAGGAAATTTCCATCAACTGGCGTATGGCTTTAACTTATGAGGTTACAGCAATCCTGCCAAGGCTTAAACATATAATAATAAAGCCAAAAGATTTGCTAGAGACTCTGCTTCAAATACCTGTGTCTATTTTTAACCTCGGGCAAGTTACTTATTCTAACAGGCTCAAGAAAACGAAACACTAAAGGGGGGTACACACGGAGCGATTTTCAGCTAATTTCTAAGCAATCGCGTTGTGCTGAGCGGGGGGAGAGATGTGTGCTGAGCGGTCTGTGCTAGACCGCTCAGCACACATCTCTGGGGAAATCTCCCCGTCAGTACGGCCCTTTACGCTCTCCCTATTCCACTGACTGTGTGTCATTTATACTGCTGTCAGGAAATACAGAATTAAACAAAACAAAAAGGTCCACATTTTAGCAAGTATACGGCACTAAATATCAAGTTTTAAATGGTCTTTAATTATACCACAAACAGCTACGTAAATTTGTTTTAATTGTTCACAACATAAATGGAGATATTATTACAATAACATTTCAAATATTTGTAATTAAATTAACAATGGGAAGGTACTTTATTGGTAATTTCCCTATTAGATTTGTCTTATGGCGTTCTGAAAAAGCATATGCCTTATAATAAGATTTTACTCACCGGTAAATCTATTTCTCGTAGTCCGTAGTGGATGCTGGGACTCCGTAAGGACCATGGGGAATAGCGGCTCCGCAGGAGACTGGGCACAACTAAAGAAAGCTTTAGGACTACCTGGTGTGCACTGGCTCCTCCCACTATGACCCTCCTCCAGACCTCAGGATACTGTGCCCGGAAGAGCTGACACAATAAGGAAGGATTTTGAATCCCGGGTAAGACTCATACCAGCCACACCAATCACACCGTATAACTCGTGATACTATACCCAGTTAACAGTATGAAATACAACTGAGCCTCTCAACAGATGGCTCAACAATAACCCTTTAGTTAGGCAATAACTATATACAAGTATTGCAGACAATCCGCACTTGGGATGGGCGCCCAGCATCCACTACGGACTACGAGAAATAGATTTACCGGTGAGTAAAATCTTATTTTCTCTGACGTCCTAAGTGGATGCTGGGACTCCGTAAGGACCATGGGGATTATACCAAAGCTCCCAAACGGGCGGGAGAGTGCGGATGACTCTGCAGCACCGAATGAGCAAACTCTAGGTCCTCCTCAGCCAGGGTATCAAACTTGTAGACTCTTGCAAAAGTGTTTGAACCCGACCAAGTAACAGCTCGGCAAAATTGTAAAGCCGAGACCCCTCGGGCAGCCGCCCAAGAAGAGCCCCTTTCCTCGTGGAATGGGCTTTTACAGATTTAGGGTGCGGCAGTCCAGCCGCAGAATGTGCAAGTTGAATCGTGCTACAGATCCAGCGAGCAATAGTCTGCTTAGAAGCAGGAGCATCCAGCTTGTTGGGTGCATATAGGATAAATAGCGAGTCAGTTTTCCTGACTCCAGCCGTCCTGGAAACATATATTTTTCAGGGCCCTGACTACGTCCAGTAACTTGGAATCCTCCAAGTCCCAAGTAGCCGCAGGCACCACAATAGGTTGGTTCACATGAAACACTGATACCACCTTAGGAAGGAATTGGGAACGAGTCCTCAATTCCGCCCTATCCATATAAAAAAATCAGATAAGGGCTTTTGCATGATAAAGCCGCCAATTCTGATACACGCCTGGCCGACGCCAAGGCCAACAGCATGACCACTTTCCCCGTATTTTAGCTACACGGATTTAAGTGGCTAAACCCAATGTGACTTCAGGAAATCCAACACCACGTTGAGATCCCACGGTGCCACTGGAGGCACAAACGGGGGCTGACTATGCAGCACTCCCTGAACAAAAGTCTGAACTTCAGGCAGTGAAGCCAGTTCTATTTTGGAAGAAAATCGATAGAGCCGAAATCTGGACCTTAATGGAACCCAATTTTAGGCCCATAGTCACCCCTGACTGTAGGAAGTGCAGAAATCGACCTAGCTGAAATTCCTCCGTTGGGGCCTTCCTGGCCTCACAGCACGCAACATATTTCCGCCATATGCGGTGATAATGGTTTGCGCTCACTTCTTTCCTAGCTTTAATTAGCGTAGGGATAACTTCCTCCAGAATGCCCTTTTCCTCCAGGATCCGGCGTTCAACCGCCATGCCGTCAAACGCAGCCGCGGTACGTCTTGGAACAGACAGGCCCCCTGCTGCAGCAGGTCCTGTCTGAGCGGCAGAGGCCATGGGTCCTCTCAGATCATTTCTTGGAGTTCTGGGTACCAAGCTCTTCTTGGCCAATCCGGAACAATGAGTATAGTTCTTACTCCTCTCCTTCTTATTATTCTCATTACCCTGGGTATGAGAGGCAGAGAAGGGAACACATACACTGACTGGTACACCCACTGTGTTACCAGAGCGTCCACAGCTATCGCCTGAGGGTCCCTTGACCTGGCGCAATATCTTTTTAGCTTTTTGTTGAGGCGGGACGCCATCATGTCCACCTGTGGCCTTTCCCAACGGTGTACAAACATTTGGAAGACTTCTGGATGAAGTCCCCACTCTCCCGGGTGGAGGTCGTGTCTGCTGAGAAAGTCTGCTTCCCAGTTGTCCACTCCGGGAATGAACACTGCTGACAGTGCTAACACATGATTTTCCGCCCATCGGAGAATCCTTGTGGCTTCTGCCATCGCCATCCTGCTTCTTGTGCCGCCCTGTCGGTTTACATGAGCGACCGCCGTGATGTTGTTTGACTGGATCAGTACCGGCCGGTGTTGAAGCAGGGTCTAGCCTGACTTAGGGCATTGTAAATGGCCCTTAGTTCCAGAATATTTATGTGTAGGGAAGTCTCCTGACTTGTCCATAGTCCTTGGAAGTTTCTTCCCTGTGTGACTGCCCCCCAGCCTCGAAGGCTGGCATCCGTGGTCACCAGGACCCAGTCCTGTATGCCGAATCTGCGGCCCTCTAGAAGATGAGCACTCTGCAGCCACCACAACAGCGACACCCTGGCCCTTGGAGACAGGGTTATCCGCCGATGCATCTGAAGATGCGACCCGGACCACTTGTCCAACAGATCCCACTGGAAGATCCTTGCATGGAACCTGCCGAATGGAATTTCTTCGTAAGAAGCTACCATCTTTCCCAGGGCTCGCGTGCATTGATGCACCGACACCTGTATTTGTATTAGGAGGTCTCTGTCTAGAGACGACAACTCCTTGGACTTCTCCTCCGGGAGAAACCCTTTTTTCTTGTTCTGTGTCCAGAACCATACCCCGGAACAGTAGACACGTCGTAGGAACCAGCTGCGACTTTGGAATATTCAGAATCCAGCCGTGCTGTTGTAGCACTTCCCGAGATAGTGCTACTCCGACGAACAACTGCTCCCTGGACCTCGCCTTTATAAGGAGATCGTCCAAGTACGGGATAATTATTTCGGCCATTACCTTGGTAAATACCCTCGGTGCCGGGGACAGACCAACGGCAACGTCTGGAATTGGTAATGACAAACCTGTACCACAATTTTGAGGTACTCCTGGTGAGGAGGGTAAATAGGGACATGCAGGTAAGCATCCTTGATGTCCAGTGATAACCTGAAATTCTCCAGGCTTGCAATAATCGCCCTGAGCGATTCCATTTTGAACTTGAACCTTCGTATATAAGTGTTCAAGGATTTCAATTTTAGAATGGGTCTCACCGAACCGTCTGGTTTCGGTACCACAAACATTTTGGAATAGTAACCCCGACCTTGTTGAAGGAGGGGTACCTTGATTTCACCTGCTGGAAGTACAGCTTGTGAATTGCCGCCAGTACTACCTCCCTTTCTCCGAGGGCAGCAGGCAAGGCTGATGTGAGGTAACGGCGAGGGGGAGTCGCCTCGAACTCCAGCTTGTATCCCTGTGATACTACTTGCAGAACCTAGGGATCCACCTGTGGGCAAGCCCACTGGTCCCTGAAGTTCCCGAGACGCGCCCCCACCGCACCTGTCTCCACCTGTGGAGCCCCAGCGTCATGCGGTGGACTCAGAGGAAGCGGGGGAAGATTTTTCATCCTGGGAACTGGCTGTCTGGTGCAGCTTTTCCCTTCTTCCCTTGTCTCTGTGCAGAAAGGAAGCGCCTTTGACCCGCTTGCTTTTCTGAAGCCGAAAGGACTGTACCTGAAAATACGGTGCTTTCTTAGGCTGTGAGGAAACCTGAGGTAAAAAAATTTCTTCCCAGCTGTTGCTGTGGATATGAGGTCCCAGAGACCATCCCCAAACAATTCCTCACCCTTATAAGGCAGAATCTCCATGTGCCTTTTAAAGTCAGCATCACCTGTCCACTGCCGGGTCTCCAATACCCACCCTCCTGGCAGAATGGACATCGCCTTAATTCTGGATGCCAGCCGGCAAATATCCCTCTGTGCATCCCTCATATATAAGACGACGTCTTTAATATGCTCTATGTTAGCAAAATATTATCTCTGTCTAGGGTATTAATATTGACAGGGTATCAGACCACGCTGCAGCAGCACTACTCATGCTGAGGCAATTGCAGGTCTCAGTATAGTACCTGAGTGTGTATATACAGACTTCAGGATAGCCTCCTGCTTTTTATCAGCAGGCTCCTTCAAAGTGGCCGTATCCTAAGACGGCAGTGCCACCTTTTTTGACAACCGTGTGAGCGCCTTATCCACCCTAGGGGATATCTCCCAACGTGACCTATCCTCTGGCGGGAAAGGGTACGCCATCAGTAACTTTTAGAAATTACCAGTTTCTTATCGGGGGAACCCACGCTTCTTTACACACTTCATTCACTCATCTGATGGGGGAACAAAACACTGGCTGCTTTTTCTCCCCAAACATAAAACCCCTTTTATGTGGTACTTGGGTTCATGTAAGAAATGTGTAACACATTTTTCATTGCCGAGATCATGCAACGGATGTTCCTAGTGGATTGTGTATATGTCTCAATCTCGTCGACACTGGTGTCAGACTCCGTGTCGACATCTGTGTCTGCCATCTGAGGTAACGGGCGTTTTTTGAGCCCCTGATAGCCTTTGAGACGCCTGGGCAGGCGCGGGCTGAGAAGCCGGCTGTCCCACAGCTGTTACATCATCCAGCCTTTTATGTAAGGAGTTGACATTGTCGGTTAATACCTTCCGCCTATCCATCCACTCTGATGTCTGCCCCACAGGGGGCGACATCCCATTTATCGGCCTCTGCTCCGCCTCCACATAACCTTCCTCATCCAACATGTCGACACAGCCGTACCGACACACCGCACACACACAGGGAATGCTCTGACTGAGGACAGGACCCCACAAAGTCCTTTGGGGAGACAGAGAGTGAGTATGCCAGCACACACCAGAGCGCTATATAATGCAGGGATTAACACTATAACTGAGTGATTTTTGCCCCAATAGCTGCTTGTATACACATATTGCGCCTAAATTTAGTGCCCCCCCTCTCTTTTTAACCCTTTGAGCCTGAAAACTACAGGGGCGAGCCTGGGGAGCTGTCTTCCAGCTGCACTGTGAAGAAAAAATGGCGCCAGTGTGCTGAGGGAGTTAGCCCCGCCCCTTTTTCGGCTGACTTTTCTCCCGCTTTTTTCTGGAATTCTGGCAGGGGTAATTTATCACATATATAGCCCTGGGACTATATATTGTGATGATTTGCAAGCCAAGGTGTTTATATTGCTGCTCAGGGCGCCCCCCCCAGCGCCCTGCACCCATCAGTGACCGGAGTGTGAGGTGTGCATGAGGAGCAATGGCGCACAGCTGCAGTGCTGTGCGCTACCTTGTTGAAGACCGAGGTCTTCTGCCGCCGATTTTCCGGACCACTTCTTGCTTCTGGCTATGTAAGGGGGACGGCGGCGCGGCTCCGGGACCGAACGATCGAGGTCGGGTCCTGTGTTCGATCCCTCTGGAGCTAATGGTGTCCAGTAGCCTAAGAAGCCCAAACTATCTCCAGTCAGGTAGGTTCGCTTCTTCTCCCCTTACTCCCTCGCTGCAGTGAGTTTGTTGCCAGCAGATCTCACTGTAAAATAAAAAACCTAAAATATACTTTCTTTCTAGGAGCTCAGGAGAGCCCCTAGTGTGCATCCAGCTCAGCCGGGCACAAGTTTCTAACTGAGGTCTGGAGGAGGGTCATAGTGGGAGGAGCCAGTGCACACCAGGTAGTCCTAAAGCTTTCTTTAGTTGTGCCCAGTCTCCTGCGGAGCCGCTATTCCCCATGGTCCTTACGGAGTCCCAGCATCCACTTAGGACGTCAGAGAAAATAATATTACTACTGCATAACTTCACATACCTTTTATATCTTCACAGATACACAACAACAGAGATCAAAATAGGAGTTTGATACATTTCCTTTGTTTAAATGAAATAAATATTCCTTGTCCCGTTCTCTTTGTAAAAACAGACCATCCTCAATCCATTCCTCAAAGTCACAGGGAGATTAAATGTGGAGATGGACAGAGATGGAAGGACCAGAGGACAAGGAAATTATAAGTATCAAAAACCTCCTGGATTTCCGAAAATGTAAATTTTATTCATTGGTGACTTGAAATTATGACCTTACCATTACACAATATAGAATAGGGAAGAGAAAAGGGTGGCATAGCACAATAATAAATATATAAAACCTTATTAGTAATAATTACAAATAAGACAAATATTAAATAATAAGAATTTACTCACCGGTAATTCTATTTCTCGTAGTCCGTAGTGGATGCTGGGTACTCCGTAAGGACCATGGGGAATAGACGGGCTCCGCAGGAGACTGGGCACTCTTTAAAGAAAGATTAGGTACTACATCTGGTGTGCACTGGCTCCTCCCTCTATGCCCCTCCTCCAGACCTCAGTTAGGGAAACTGTGCCCGGAAGTGCTGACATTACTAGGAAAGGATTTGGAATCCAGGGTAAGACTCATACCAGCCACACCAATCACACCGTACAACTTGTGATAACTATACCCAGTTAACAGTATGAACAATAGCTGAGCCTCATTCAACAGATGGCTCAGAACAATAACCCTATAGTTAAGCAATAACTATATACAAGTATTGCAGAAGTCCGCACTTGGGACGGGCTCCCAGCATCCACTACGGACTACGAGAAATAGAATTACCGGTGAGTAAATTCTTATTTTCTCTGACGTCCTAGTGGATGCTGGGTACTCCGTAAGGACCATGGGGATTATACCAAAGCTCCCAAACGGGCGGCAGAGTGCGGATGACTCTGCAGCACCGAATGAGCAAACTCAAGGTCCTCCTCAGCCAGGGTATCAAACTTGTAGAATTTTGCAAACGTGTTTGACCCCGACCAGGTAGCAGCTCGGCAAAGTTGTAATGCCGAGACCACTTGGGCAGCAGCCCAAGAAGAGCCCCCTTCCTCGTGGAATGGGCTTTTACTGATTTAGGATGCGGCAGTCCAGCCGCAGAATGTGCAAGTTGAATCGTGCTACAGATCCAGCGAGCAATAGTCTGCTTAGAAGCAGGAGCACCCAGCTTGTTGGGTGCATGCAGGATAAACAGCGAGTTAGTATTGCTGACTCTAGCCGTCCTGGAAACATAGATTTACAGGGCCCCCGACTACGTCCAGCAACTTGGAAGCCTCCAAGTCCCGAGTAGCTGCAGGCACCACAATAGGTTGGTTCAAATGAAACGCTGATACCACCTTAGGGAGAAATTGGGGACGAATCCTGAAGTCTGCCCTGTCCATATGGAAGATCAGATAAGGGCTTTTACATGACAAAGCCGCCAATTCTGACACACGCCTAGCCGAAGCCAAGGCCAAAAACATGACCACTTTCCACGTGAGATACTTCAACTCCACGGTCTGAAGTGGCTCAAAACAAATGTGATTTTAGGAAATCCAACACTACGTTGAGATCCCAAGGTGCCACTGGAGGCACAAAAGGTGGCTGAATATACAGCACTCCCTTAACAACGTCTGAACTTCAGGCAGCGTCTTTCCTAGCCTTTAACAGCGTAGGAATCACTTCATCTGGAACGCCCTTTTCCGTTAGGATCCGGCGTTCAACCGCCAAGCCTTCAAACGCAGCCACGGTAAGTCTTGGAACAGACAGGGCCCCTGCAGTAGCAGGTCCTGTCTGAGAGACAGAGGCCATGGGTCCTCCGAGATCATTTCTTGTAGTTCTGGGTACCAAGTTCTTCTTGGCCAATCCGGAACTACGAGTATAGTTCTTACTCCTCTCTTACTTACTATCCTCAGTACCTTGGGTATGAGAGGAAGAGGAGGGAACACATAAACCGACTGGTACACCCACGGTGTCACTAGTGCGTCCACAGCTATCGCCTGAGGGTCTCTTGACCTGGCGCAATACTTTTTTAGCTTTTTGTTGAGGCGGGACGCCATCATGTCCACCTGTGGCCGTTCCCAACGGTTCACAATCTGCATGAAGACTTCTGGATGAAGTCCCCACTCTCCCGGGTGGAGGTCGTGCCTGCTGAGGAAGTCTGCTTCCTAGTTTTCTACACCCGGAATGAACACTGCTGACAGTGTTAGCACGTGATACTCCGCCCATCGGAGAATCCTTGTGGCTACTGCCAACGCCATCCTGCTTCTTGTGCCGCCTTGTCGGTTTACATGGGCGACAGCCGTGATGTTGTCTGACTGAATCAGCACCGGCTGGTTTTGAAGCAGGGGTTCTGCTTGACTTAGGGCATTGTAAATGGCCCTTAGGTCCAGAATATTTGTGTGTAGGGAAGTCTCCTGACTCGACCATTGTCCTTGGAAGTTTCTTCCCTGAGTGACTGCTCCCCAACCTCGGAGGCTTGCATCCATGGTCACCAGGACCCAGTCCTGAATGCCGAATCTGCGGCCCTCGAGAAGATGAGCACTCTGCAGCCACCACAGCAGAGACACCCTGGCCCTCGGGGACAGGGTGATCAGCCGATGCATCTGAAGATGCGATCCTCACTTGTCTAACAGGTCCCACTGAAAATTCCTTGCATGGAACCTGCCAAAGGGAATTGCTTCGTAAGAAGCTACCATCTTTTCCAGGACTCGCGTGCAATGATGCACCGACACCTGTTTTGGTTTCAGGAGGTCTCTGACCAGAGATGACAAGTCCTTGGCCTTCTCCACCGGTAGAAACACCTTCTTCTGTTCTGTGTCCAGAAACATGCCCAATATCAGCAGACGCGTCGTAGGAACCCGCTGCGACTTTGGGATATTCAGAATCCAGCCGTGCTGTTGTAGCACTTCCTGAGATAGTGCTACTCCGATCAACGACTGCTCCTTGGACCTCGCCTTTATAAGGAGATCGTCCAAGTACGGCATAATTATAACTCCCTTCTTTCGAAGGAGTATCATCATTTTGGCCATTACCTTGGAACACACCCTCGGTGCCGTGGACAAACCAAACGGCAACGTCTGGAATTGGTAATGGCAGTTCTGTACCACAACCCTGAGGTACTCCTGGTGAGGTGGGTAAATGGGGACATGAAGGTAAGCATCCATGATGTCCAGTGACACCATAATATCCCCCTCTTCCAGGCTTGCAATAACCGCCCTGAGCGATTCTATTTTGAACTTGAACTTCCTTATATAAGTGTTCAAGGATTTCAATTTTAGAATGGGTCTCATCGAACCGTCTGGTTTCGGTATCACAAACATTGTGGAATAGTAACCTCATCCCTGTTGAAGGAGAGGAACTTTGATTATCACCTGCTGGAGGTACAGCTTGTGAATTGCCGCCAGTACTACCTCCCTTTCCTTGGGAGTAGCAGGCAAGGCTGATTTGAGGTAACGGCGAGGGGGAGACGTCTCGAACTCCAGCTTGTATTCCTGTAGAGCCCAGAGATCCACCTGTGAGCGAAACCACTGGTCGCTGAAGTTCCGGAGACGGGCCCCCACCGCACCTGGCTCCACCTGTGGAGCCCCAGCGTCATGCGGTGGACTTAGTGGAAGCAGGGGAGGATATTTGTTCTTGGGAACTGGCTGTCTGGTGCAGCTTTTTCCCTCTACCCCTGCCTCTGGGCAGAAAGGACGCGCCTCTGACCCGCTTGCCTTTCTGAGGCCGAAAGGACTGTACTTGATAATACAGTGCTTTCTTACGCTGTGAGGGGACCTGAGGTAAAAAGGTCGACGTCCCAGCTGTTGCTGTGGACACGAGGTCCGAGAGACCGTCCCCAAACAATTCCTCACCCTTATAAGGCAAAACTTCCATGTGCCTTTTAGAATCAGCATCACCTGTCCACTGCCGAGTCCATAATACTCTCCTGGCAGAAATGGACATTGCATTAATTCTAGATGCCAGCCGGCAAATGTCCCTCTGTGCATCTCTCATATATAAGACTACGTCTTTAATATGCTCTATAGTTAGCAAAATAGTATCTCTGTCAAGGGAATCAATGTTATCTGACAGGGAATCAGACCATGCTGCTGCAGCACTACACATCCATGCTGAAGCAATAGCAGGTCTCAGTATAGTAACTGAGTGTGTATACACAGACTTCAGGATAGCCTCCTGCTTTCTATCTGCAGGCTCCTTTAAGGCGGCCGTATCCTGAGACGACAGTGCCACCTTTTTTGATAAGCGTGTGAGCGCCTTGTCCACCCTAGGGGATGTCTCCCAGCGTAACCTATCCGTTGGCGGGAAAGGGTACGCCATCAGTAACCGCTTAGAGATCACTAATTTCTTATCTGGGGAACACCACGCTTCTTCACACAATTCCTTTAATTCATCAGATGGGGGAAAAGTCACTGGCTGCTTTTTCTCCCCAAACATAATACCCTTTTTTGTGGTAACCGGGTTAATGTCAGAAATGTGCAACACATTTTTCATTGCCGTAATCATACATCGGATGGCCCTTGTGGATTGTACATTTGTCTCATCCTCGTCGACACTGGAGTCAGACTCCGTGTCGACATCTGTGTCTGCCATCTGAGGTAGCGGGCGTTTTTGAGCCCCTGATGGCCTCTGAGATGCCTGGGCAGGCGCGGGCTGAGATGCCGGCTGTCCCAAAGCTGCGTCATCGAACCTTTTATGCAAGGAGTTGACACTGTCGGTTAATACCTTCCACATATCCATCCACTCAGGTGTCGGCCCCGCAGGGGGCGACATCACACTTATCGGCACCTGCTCCGCCTCCACGTAAGCGTCCTCATCAAACATGTCGACACAGCCGTACCGACACACCGCACACACACAGGGAATGCTCTGACTGAGGACAGGACCCCACAAAGTCCTTTGGGGAGACAGAGAGAGAGTATGCCAGCACACACCAGAGCGCTATATAACAGAGGGATATACACTATACACAAAGTGAATTTTCCCCCTATAGCTGCTTATATCACAATTTTGCGCCTAAATTTATGTGCCCCCCCTCTCTTTTTTACCCTTTCTGTAGTGTATACTGCAGGGGAGAGCCTGGGGAGCGTCCTTCCAGCTGAGCTGTGAAGAGAAAATGGCGCTGGCTGTGCTGAGGAAGATAGCCCCGCCCTTTCAGCGGCGGGCTTCTCCCGCTTTTTATAATGTTAATGGCGGGGGTTTTTGCACATATACAGTGTTATACACTGTATTATGTGCTTTTTGTGCCAAAAGGTATACAAATTGCAGCCCAAGGCGCCCCCCCCCAGCCCCCTGCACCCACCAGTGACCGGAGCGTGTGGTGTGCTGTGGGAGCAATGGCGCACAGCTGCAGTGCTGTGCGCTACCTTATTGAAGACCGGAGTCTTCAGCCGCCGATTTTCTCCCGGAATCTTCCGTCTTCTGGCTCTGCAAGGGGGACGGCTGCGCGGGCCGGGAACGGACGGTCGAGGTCGGGCCCTGTGTTCGATCCCTCTGGAGCTAATGGTGTCCAGTAGCCTTAGAAGCACAAGCTAGCTGCAAGCAGGTAGGTTTGCTTCTCTCCCCTAAGTCCCTCGTAGCAGTGAGTCTGTTGCCAGCAGATCTCACTGAAAATAAAAAACCTAACAAATACTTTCTTTATAGTGAACTCAGGAGAGCCCACTAAGTGCATCCAGCTCAGGCCGGGCACAGATTCTAACTGAGGTCTGGAGTAGGGGCATAGAGGGAGGAGCCAGTGCACACCAGATGTAGTACCTAATCTTTCTTTAAAGAGTGCCCAGTCTCCTGCGGAGCCCGTCTATTCCCCATGGTCCTTACGGAGTACCCAGCATCCACTAGGACGTCGAGAAATATTGTTACACAACATCAAACAAATCGTATTCTGGAATTCGCTAGTATTTTGGAGACAAAGGCATTTGCTTTAACATACCGTGGAGGAGGTGTAGGTGGAGCTTGTGGATGAGGTTTGTCAAAGGAATGCAAGTCATAGTTAGGGGGGGAATAAACTGGAGGAGGTTCCTCATCCGAACTGTCTGGTTCCAGAGTTCTTTCCAAAATCTGGAATTGGAGGTAACAGAAAAAGATGGAAACATGCCTTTTACATCATTAATTATAAAGAGCCCAAGGAAATAAAACATGCCCAACCAGACATATGAGCCCAAGATATGGGCGCCGATTCCGTGGGTGCTCCTGAGCCCGATTAGCAACGGAAAATGATAAGCACCCACCAGGTCCAGGCACTCCGATTGGCCCGCGATGTGGCGTGTTGACGTCACACCGCACTCCCTCCCTCCCTGCGCTGTTCTCCCGCCCGCGGGCAGGCCAGCTCATGATATGACATGCTGATGTCACACTGCGCTCTCTCCCGCCCTGCGCTGTCCTCTGCCCGCCGACACATACATGCAGAACTACTGCATCTGAAGGGACTGACTGAGCCATAAATTGGCACCTCTGGTCAGAGATTAAATGGATTATTAGTACATTTGATCACTTAAAATTCCCTCCTACTCCCAGTATCTGGATGGTTGCTAACCCCCCTGTTACGCTTAATTTCTGCACTGGGGCGCCAGATATTTGGGGTCAATGCAAAGCTCATTGCAATTCAGATGTAATAAAAAAACAAGTGGTGTGCATAGAAAAAAAATGCAGATATTGGCATGTGTGCAAAGCAGTACACACCAAGGCAATCGTGATGCCCCTATCCATATACTTAGATTTATAGCCATCATAATTGCACATTTGCACCAGCCCTATCCTTGGTTCAAGAGATCAGTCTGAAAACACGTCCTAGATACGCATAAAGACAACTCGGCACAGCCTGCAACTGGTTCTACATGCCCTTGCTAAACTTTGCCTACATACAAACGGCCCATTGTTACTCCTCTGCAGCCTCATTGGATGGTACATCACTTGCACTTGTATGCGCTCTACGTCGGAGTATGTGCAGCAGTGACATGTGGTCAGGGTAGGCAAAGCCTCACCTTTCATACTCCAGTATACTCTAGAGTTTTGACTATAAAAATAATACAAAGAAAATATTTATAAATTATAAATACCAATTTTGTATTATTCATATCATCTTTGTATTACTCTAAGCATTGCTATAGTCAAAACTCACCACCAAATCATGTGTGTGTGTGTAATTCTGACTGTGATACTAGCCAATGCCTCCCTAGCCACTGACCTCACCTCACCTCAGTGATGCGCAGAGAGAAAACATGCCACATCCATCTTGAAAACTAACGTGTTTAATTCTGCATCAGTCCCCTCATATCTATAGTTAACAGAACATGGAGAAAAACCAGAAACAGTTTACTGCGCTGTGAATTCCACAGGAAGATGCAGGCAAAGGGCTGGGTTGGCACCATCCCCACCAACTCATTGTCAACCTGCACAACCACTGATACCATAATCATAAATGGTTAGAGCTACACATCTGTTAGTATATACAAGGGAGTTATTTCACAATGGGGATAATTCAATTAAGGGCTGAGCGCGATGCTGTTAGCGTATGTGGTAAGCCTGCAACTAGCATCTCCCACTAGTTTAGTCGGATTTCTGCTCATACCTCGGGAGAGTGCAAGTAGGAATCCTCTAGTCAGGGGTTTATAGAACGGCTAATTGAATAACTTCAGACACTCCTTGCTGGTGCTATTCAACATCGCGCTTAACTGAATTACCACTAACGAAACATAAAAGCAATTTGTACTAAAAATGTTTTAGGTGTTTTGGCAAGATACACCAATTATTGGCCAAATTAATCATCTCTATGCCCATAAATTGTACTCCACCTATAAGTGCTTCGATTTCATGTTACTATATATAACGGATTGCCATGGATAGATTAAAACCAGACATAAAGGTCATCTTAATGAAAAAAACACTTCAGAATGCCATATCTCATATTATTCAACTTAAATTGCATATGGCAAAATATATTTTGACATTCTTAAAGCTAAATAAAATGATCAGTAACCTCTGGAGGAATGCTGTCATCTGAGTCCGAACTGTCATCATATCCACCTTCATCCAGGTTCATCTGTAATAACTGATCAATTGTGGCATCCACTGCTCCGTTGTTAGCCCTTAAAACACACTCAATGATGTCATATTCCATGTTTGGAAACATTGTCTTAAAATCCTCCATAGCCTGGTTAAACTCTAGCCGGCGCACAGGACGACTGTTGTTAAGTTCCTGAGTGGATGAGTTGCCTCTTGCACTGCCATTGCTGTTGCTCCTGCGAAACAGACTTGTCATTTTTGATAAATGTTTTTGAAAAATGTTTATTGTTTAATGGATGTCAAATAAAGAGAAAATTGAAAGCTGGGGTCATGATTCCCTGTCAAGATGTTATGTTTGTTGCATACTTATTGTTATATATACCAAGGCATGGGTAAATCCCATTCATGAACACTTTCTTTAGAGTGAGGCCGTCTTAATCTCAAGTCACAAGTTATGTTCCAATTTCTGACCAGCCAAGAAAACAAATCTGTGGACAACAAAAAAAAACACATTTGTAATCAAAATAGAAAGTTGAAAATGAACAGCAACATATAACTTCCTTATAATGCAACAATAAAAAAAATAAAAAAAAACTTCATGCAAAATTCTTTTATTGGAAAAATAGGGTTTGGGAGAACCGCACAGGATCATTAAGTATGGATAGTAACTTCTGGAAGAAAACGGACACTCATGGGATATACCCCATTAATTTATCACCTATACACCTATATGATCATTTTCTTTAAGGTGAAAAAAGTGACGGTCAGCGGTGCTCCCACGGGTTTGAAAACAGATATTATGCAAATACCAAAAAGGAGAAAAAAAGAATAATCCTGATAGGGAGCACTCTATTTCCAGAAACTAGCTTAAATAGCACAGAGGAAAAATGATATTAAAAGTAAATTATTTATTAGGTAGGTCTTAAAATTTTTTGCTTAATTATATAAAAATGTATGTGATCATAGTGAAAATTTCTTAGATAATTAAATTAGTCCTATATACTTGACTATTTGTTCAGGACTATATGGAGGTCCGTATGCACAACGGGACTTCTTAAGATATGTGTCCTGGTTTGGATACAGGAAAAAGCCTCCCTTCTGCTGTTATTTCATCTTGCCAATCGGTATTGGATGAAGAATGAGAGAGGGTAGGCACCCCAACCAGACCAGAAAGAAGAAAAAGAGGAGGTATCAAGCTAGTGGGACCAAGACAATTAACCCCTATTACTTGGCTCTTCCAATTGACAAAGGAGTAGCAGAACCAGTTCTACTGCTTAGAGAGAAGAGGAAATGCTCTCTTTTATTAATAAGGTTTATTGATGTGACTGGATACTGTTAGGTAAAAATTTAGCTAGAGTGGCGGAACAAAGTATTTGCCAAAGAAAGTTGTGACACAAGGAGTGGTAATGTCCGAACTCAACTGTAAATTGCACTGTACAAATAAAGATGTGTATTACAAGCAAAAGTATTTTGCTTATAATGCTTGTATAATATACAGTGCATCAGGAAAGTATTCACAGCGCTTCACTTTTTCCACATTTGTTATGTTACAGCCTTATTCCAGACTGGAATAAAATCATTTTTCCCCTCAAAATTCTATACACATTACCCCATAATGGCAACGTAAAAAGTTTTTGGGGAGATTTTTTGCCAATTTATTAAAACCCAAAAACTAAGACGTTACATGTACATAAGTATTCACATTTGCCATGAAGCTCAAAATTGAGCTCAGGTGCATCCTGTTTCCACTGATCAAATAAAGCTGTAGAGTTAGAGACTGCCGGACACATCCTCAAAATAACCCTCAACATCGCTGGACTTTTTTCATCTTCATTACCCATACGGCACTAATTGGACAGCATTTCCCTGGACACTTCCATTTGAGGAGAAATTGGAGATTTCCCTATCCGCTTGAAACGCCTGCATTGGTATGCTTAAAAGGGACATTCCATTACTCCACTGCTTTCATCAAATTCTCCTAAAATAAGCTCATGGACCTAATTCCAGAGGAAGTCCTAGCCGGGGTATGATTAAACCTGTATTGAGGGTATATGTGGATGTGCCACTTTATATGATCATTTAACTTTTAACTATGATGTTTAGGCATTGTGATTTTTAAAAATATTACTTTTATTAAATTTATTACATATTTCTTTCAACATTACCTACCGTCCTGAGTTTGTTTTAAATCAGAGTATCATTTTTATTTCCTACAACCTAGCGCTGGTGACCACTATCTGTATTGTTTATCTATTTCATTGAGGATTTACCACCTCATACACCAGCAGCTTCCTGACAGCGCACTCTATCTATTTTCTTTATCTCAAGGATGATGTCCACCTGTGATAAATTCAGTTGATTGGACATGATTTGGAAAGGCACACACCTGTTTATATAAGGTCTCACACTTGACAGTGCATGTCTGAGCACAAACCAAGCAAGAAGTCAAAGGAATTGTTTGTAGACCTCCGAGACAGGATTGTCTTGAGGCACAAATCTGGGGAAGGGGACAGAAAAATATCTGCTGCTTTGAAGGTCCCAATGAGCACAGTGGCCTCCATCATCCGTAAATAGAGGAAGTTCGGAACTACCAGGACTATTCCTATAGCTGACCGACCGGCCGGCCGTCTAAACTGAGCGATTGGGGGAGAAGGGCCCTAGTCAGGGAGGTTACCAAGAACCCGATGGTCACTCTGTCAAAGCTACAGCATTCCTCTGAGGAGAGAAGAGAACCTTCCAGAAGGACAACCATCTCTGCAGCAATCCACTAATCAGACCTGTATGGTAGAGTGGCCAGACGGAAGCCACTCTTTAGTAAAAAGCACATGGCAGCCCGCCTGAAGTTTGGCAAAATGCACCTGAAGTACTCTCAGACCATGAGAAACAAAATTCTCTGGTCTGATGAGACAAAGATTGAACTCCTTGGCGTGAATTACAGGCATCATGTTTTGGAGGAAACCAGGCACCGCTCATCACCCGGCCAATACCATCCCTACAGTGAAGCATGGTGGTGGCAGCATCATGCTGTGGGGATGTTTTTCAGTGGGTGGAACTGGGAGACTAGTCAGGATAGAGTGAAAGATGAATCCATCAATGTACAGAGACATCCTGGATGAAAACCTGCTCCAGAGCGCTCTTGACCTCAGACTGGGGCGCGGTTCATCTTTCAGCAGGACAACTACCCTAAGCACACAGCCAAGATATCAAAGGAGTGGCTTCAGGACAATTCTGTGAATGTCCTTGAGTGGCCCAGCCAAAATCCAGACTTGAATCCGATTGAACATCTCTGGAGAGATCAGAAAATGGCTGTGCACCGACGCTTCCCATCCAACCTGATGGAGCTTGAGAGGTGCTGCAAAGAGGAATGGGTGAAACTGCCCAAAGATAGGTGTGCCAAGCTTGTGGCATCATATTCAAAAAGACTTGAGGCTGTAATTGCTGCCAAAGGTGCATCAACAAAGTATTGAGCAAAGGCTGTGAATACTTATGTACATGTGATTTCTTAGTTTTTTATTTTTAATAAATTTGCAAAAATCTCCAAAAAACTTTTTTCACATTGTCATTATGGGGTATTGTGTGCAGAATTTTGAGGGGAAAAATTAATTTATTCCAGTTTGGAATAAGGCTGTAACATAACAAAATGTTGAAAAAGTGGAGCGCTGTGAACACTATTAGTCCAGAAGAACGATTGTACTCCTTTACTAGTTAGGTTTTTCCTTGCAAACAAGCAATGTACAATGATGGACACATGCATCTGCTATTCACATAAAGGCATTCCTTCTCTGTGCAAACTAGAGACCTTTTTTTCTTTCATTTTCATTCCAGTTGGCAAATGGTCAACATTCCTTTATGTCAAAGGAATACTTATGATATTCTTTCACTCTGCACAAGGTTACAGTGACATGGGATTCTGGTGTGCAATGCGCCATACAGTAACATTAAGGACATACAGTGGTGCTTTAAAGTTTATGAACGTTTCAGAATTTTTTATATTTCTACTAAAATTTGGCCTAAAGCTACAAACAAGTCCAAAAAGTAGAACAACTCTTTATGAGGTACTCAGGAACCGCCTTTGTTCGTGGCATGATGCACCTCCACAAACGTGTTGTGAACTTCAGACTTTCATAGGTCCCTGTTATTTTAAAAAGACAGATTGTCCACTCACACCTTTTTGTCAACCCATAGGTTGAAAATACCTTACTCTAATTTCACCTTCAAAATATCTGCTAAGCCTAAAGGTTCAAAGGATAGAAAGTGGCGAGACAAACCGCACTAGATCGCTCCCGTCTCTAAAGAAGTCCTCCTAAGAGAGGAGGTAGGCTTCAACAGGAGACTGACTTAAATTCAAAAAGAATAACCAACTATCATTATATTCAAAAAGAGATTTAAAAAAAAAAAAATTCTCTTATGGTTACTTTCATCGGTTGGTGGTGCTCCCCAGAGTCAGAAATAACACAGCGTTTGGGGAAAGAAAAGAAGACTCTTTTTTGGGGGCACTCTTATTTATATCAAACCTGTACAGGAAAAATGCTGTTGTCAATAAACATAACTTTTATTAAGTATATTTAAAATAATTGAGATTGTATTTGATCATCAAAAATGCAGCAGTGAAAATATGTCCTGCTAGTTAATTGGGTATAAAGTTGCTCCCAAATAATTGGGTATAGAATTATTCCCAAAGTGGGTATTTTTAGGTTAGGAGAGCCCACTAGTATTAATAACTACACACCTCCATTGTCATAAGACCTATATTGATATGGGTCTTATTACTTAATCTGAAAGGTCCTAAGCGGCACTAATTGGTACAGGGCAAATTGCCATAAACAGTCTTAAGTATCAAAGTGCATAAAGCACTGACTATAGGATTTCTTCCTTTTTTATGGGTTAGTGGCTCTTACCCCGGTTGTCAATCTTTTAAGTGTAAGAAGCCGGTGGTAATCAACTCAATCTCTATAATAATCACGTATGGGGGATTCTCAGAATATAGTTAAACAGCAACACTAATACGGGTGTATTCCAACTTTATATATACAAAGTCCTACATTGGGTTGCGGTTCAGGTTTATGAGGAGAAACACCAATTGTTTTTATTGGCATAAACTATTGTGCCTGCACCCTGATGTGTGTGTTTTTTTAGGTCAAGCTTGTACAAAAATCATATGTGAGTTAAAATTGAAATGAATGATTAGTAACATCAGTTTGAGAGGACAGCAAGATTATATTATACTCTAAGCGATGAACTGTATCCTTGTTGTTACAATTACCGGTAGGTTATTCACACATGCCTACAGGATACAGAGACTTTTACAACTATCATCAAATTGGATCTAAATGTTCACACTTTTTCCAGGGTTTTTAAACCCAAAATCTTTCAAAGGAGACAGCAATATTTTGTACTCTAACGGATGAACTGTGTCCTTGCTGTTACAATTACCGGTATATTATTCACGCACGTAGTGAGAAAAACCAATTATGTGCTCTTAGAGGTATATGATATGCTTAAACAGAAATCACATAAATTGTATTATAGCACCAGGCTGAAAAAGAGGAAAACAAACCAAAACTCAAAACACAAAAAACTATTCTGTGCTCTATAGAGGGATATGGTATACCTCCGTTGTTATAACCGCCGATATTGTTATTCAGTCACATCTAAAAAATGCAGATTTCTCATAACAAAAAACAACAATATGAAGAAACAACCTCCTCATCTAAGTCATATAACTGAGGCATTCGTATTCACAAATAAATGCATGGGATATGGTGATTGAACTAAATCATGCTAAGTGTGAAAGCCTGCGTAGATCATTAGTGGCATTTTGCGGGAGGCACATTTCCACATATCAAATAGACACAGTGTGTCAATTACGTCTCCTCAATTACACGCAATCAAAAAAAGGCATTCATTGAATATATATAGTTAACAGTTTAAATCATTGGAATACATCATGTGGTCAGGCTATAGTCATATTCGTATATATTTGTGTGTTAGAAAATTCCCAAAATACGAGAAAAAGAAAACCAATGAATAAATCCTGTAACTTCTGCTGTCGTTCCTTCTTGATTTACCTGGGCCTATGGTAATCAGCGGAGGGAAGATGAGAGAGTGACAGGAAAATTAACTGGTTTGGAAGGAAGGAGGTGCCGTTCTGCTGTTCCCGTGAGAGCGCATACGGCTACCTGGTGTCCGAGGACATTGCAGGGAGCCGCAGCGCAATGCAGGAATGAGTGGGCTGAATGTAGAGTGCCTAAATTCGAGGAATAAACAGATTAAGTGTGTAGAGAAAAACCCGTATCATGGGCGTGTGAGCTCACGGGCCTCCCACTGGCAGCGGCATCAGCTCCGATTCAGCTGTGGAATGGATAACACGTTTCACTCGTAAGCTTGTTCACATCCTGTCACATGCAGCATTCCAGATTAAGTAATAAGACCCATATCAATATAGGTCTTATGACAATGGAGGTGTGTAGTTATTAATACTAGTGGGCTCTCCTAACCTAAAAATACCCACTTTGGGAATAATTCTATACCCAATTATTTGGGAGCAACTTTATACCCAATTAACTTGCAGGACATAATTTCACTGCAGCATTTTTGATGATCAAATACAATCTCAATTATTTTAAATATACTTAATAAAAGTTATGTTTTATTGACAACAGCATTTTTCCTGTACAGGTTTGATATAAATAAGAGTGCCCCCAAAAAAGAGTCTTCTTTTCTTTCCCCAAAGCCTAAAGGTTCACAAACTTTTGCCACCCACACAGATATGTTCATAGTGGAACATTTTCCTCAATAAAATTATCAAGTCTAATTTCGTTGTGTTATTTGGTTCTCTTTATTTTTAATACTTGTGTGAAAATCTGAGGTAGTTTTAGGCCAAATTTCAGCCAAAATATAGAAAATTCTGAAGGGTTCACAAACTTTCAAGCCAAATTGTAAGCTGCTATTATGATTACAAACACTCCATGTAATTGGAGAAATACATTTTAAAGGCAGAGATGTAGCCTTTTGAAAACAAAATAATTTAATTATAATATTGTTTCATTCTTTGTTCTTGTCCATGTTGAGCAGATGAAACTAAAATGTACGTGCCTGCTATCTGCGGCACCAACTACAAAACTGAGCTCCTGTACAGGGAGGCGGGGTTATAGAGGAGGCGGCGCTATGCATCTTGGGAACAGTCAAAGCTTTTGAGCCTGTTGGTGCCTCGGATCAAGATCCTACTCTACACCCCAATGTCTATCCTTGTGGAGCCCAGTGTACCCCGCAGCAGAAATTGTGCGTTATATATATATATATATATATATACACACAAACGGTGTTGAAGGCGGCACTCAAAGACTTGCACAAATAGTGAAAAAGACATCCATGCGTGGATGCTGTTTTAATGCGTGTTACGTTTCGGGGACGTATCCCCTTCCTCAGACAGTGATAAAGTGCATCTGTACAAGTATAAATACACATAACAATTAGTGCCACTTACCCCCTTTCCATGACACTCAGCTGCGTGCCTCGCGGTGTTCCAGACCTCCCTCGTCCCGCACTTCCGGTCTCTACGTTACCAGAGGTCAGGAAGTGACGTAACTGGGCCAGTCGGTTACCATGACGACGCGCCGCGAGCTGTCATGTAGGAAGGAAAAAACATAAACAATGCCTAAATTCATGACATCTAGATACTAGATAAATATAATACACATTGTAAAAAACAATCCTGTGTAATAACATAAACCACTTAGACATACATACAAAAATGCGCTCAATATGAGCTAGAGTATGCCTAAAAAATCAAACTGTGTGAACTTTAAACAGTGCAATGTGTAGATAAAAATACCTGCACTGGACAGCGTGACACAAAAACCTGCAATGTGACCTAATGTCGCTTATCTATTTCATGTAAATATCTTCTTTCACCTCTTTAGTATAGAAAAATAATTTTTTGTATTTTGTAAACAACTGTGGTTGCTATAGTATATGGCACTTATGCCAACCGCAAAAAACACCTTTCAGCTCGGCCTTTCAAAGAAAGCAATTGGGTAACTATTCTGACCATACCTTCTATTCAAAAAATGTGTTGACCCCAGCTTATATGTGTACACCTGATGATTTTTCGTACTGCCTACCACTCCATTACAGAAAATTAATAAGCCCCAGGGTTTCATTAAGTCCCCTTGGAGCCAAACTATCAAGCTTAAAAATCCATTTGGATTCTAATTGGAGCAATTTCCTGCCCCTGTCACCACCACGTATGGAGGCAGGGACATGATCTACCGCTTTATATCTAAGGCTAGCCAGATTATGTCGCAAGGAGGCAAAGTGACGGGCTACCGGTTGGTCACTTGTACCCGATGCTATCGCTGCTCGTATAGCCGACCTGTGTTGTGTAAGCCTCACTTTCAGTTGGCATTCGGTCTTTCCAACATAGTATAGCCCACAAGGGCATACTATGACATATATTACAAACTTTGTGGTACACGTTAATGGCCACCTTATTTTCAGCCTCTTACCAGTCTGTGGGTGCGGTATGGTGTCGCCAGTAAGCATAAAGGAACAAGTTGTGCATCCTAAGCATTTGAAACATCCGTTCTTTCTACTTAGAAAATTTCTGGATGCTTTTAGTTGACAGAAACCTGTTACATCTGTTTTGACAATCATGTCCTTGATGTTTCTGCTACGAGTGTAGCTGGGCATCAATCTATGGTTCTGGAAACATTTCAGATCTGGATCTGAAGTTACCATTTGCCAAAGATTTTTCACCTGTTTAGATATCACCGGACTCTTGATATTATATTCATTAACCCAGGGTGTAATGGATTTGGCAAGATCATTACTTCTCTTCCTATTTTTATGTGTGACAGTATGTTTCGCCTTTTTACAGGCTCTATTCAACTCAACCTTAGAGTAACCCCTCTCACAAAAGTTGTCAATCATTTCTTTCAATTGTACGTCTCGCGTACTTGTCTCCGAATTATTTCTACATACCCTCAAAAACTGAGAGTATGGCAGGCTACGTATGATGGCTTTAGGATGAAAGCTGTCTGCATGGAGGATTGTGTTCCTGTCAGTAGGTTTTTTATATAAGGAGGTCAATATCTTGCCATTCCGTAATTGAATCAATACATCAAGGTAACATACCTCTGTTTTACTGGCAGTAAAAATTAGAATTCAAATGGATTTTTAAGCTTGATAGTTTGGCTCCAAGGGGACTTAATGAAACCCTGGGGCTTATTAATTTTCTGTAATGGAGTGGTAGGCAGTACGAAAAATCATCAGGTGTACACATATAAGCTGGGGTCAACACATTTTTTGAATAGAAGGTATGGTCAGAATAGTTACCCAATTGCTTTCTTTGAAAGGTGTTTTTTGCGGTTGGCATAACTGCCATATACTATAGCAACCACAGTTGTTTACAAAATACAAAAAATTCTTTTTCTATACTAAAGAGGTGAAAGAAGATATTTACATGAAATAGATAAGCGACATTAGGTCACATTGCAGGTTTTTGTGTCACGCTGTCCAGTGCAGGTATTTTTATCTACACATTGCACTGTTTAAAGTTCACACAGTTTGATTTTTTAGGCATACTCTAGCTCATATTGAGCGCATTTTTGTATGTATGTCTAAGTGGTTTATGTTATTACACAGGATTGTTTTTCACAATGTGTATTATATTTATCTAGTATCTAGATGTCATGAATTTAGGCATTGTTTATGTTTTTTCCTTCCTACATGACAGCTCGCGGCGCGTCGTCATGGTAACCGACTGGCCCAGTTACGTCACTTCCTGACCTCTGGTAACGTAGAGACCGGAAGTGCGGGACGAGGGAGGTCTGGAACACCGCGAGGCACGCAGCTGAGTGTCATGGAAAGGGGGTAAGTGGCACTAATTGTTATGTGTATTTATACTTGTACTGATGCACTTTATCACTGTCTGAGGAAGGGGATACGTCCCTGAAACGTAACACGCATTAAAACAGCATCCACGCATGGATGTGTTTTTCACTATTTGTGCAAGTCTTTGAGTGCCGCCTTCAACACCGTTTGTATATTTGGGTGGGCATGTCCCACAGGGAAGGCACCCTAGCAAGACAAACACAGCAGGAGTGCCGGAGCCGAGCAGTTGTATATATATATATATATATATATATATTTTATACATACACACACACACACACACAAACACACACAGTGCTTAAAGTGGTCCTTGGGAGGTGGTGGAACTCCCCCCTTGCCCCCACCCCAGTGCCCATGTAATAAAGGTATTGCTCGCTGCTCCATAAAAGGGGCGTGGTCAAACAATACTAATAATACCCAAAATAGTAGCACCCTTAATACACATAATGTCCACAGTAGTAGCACCCCTTATACATTGCCCACAGTAGTAGTGCTACTTATGCAATGTCCACTGTACTGGTAGTGCCCACAGTAGTAGTGCTCCTTATATAGAGCCCATAGTAGTGGTGCTCCTTATGCAATGCCTCCAGCAGTAGTGCCCCTTATGTTCCCAGGAGTGATGCCCCTTATGAAGGGCCCCCTTTACAATGTCCTCATTAGTAGTGCCCCCATTAGTAATGCCCTTAATGGTAATGCCCCTGTGTAGTATTGCCCCCCGTAGTGTCGCCTGTAGTAATGCCCCCAGTCATTTAGCCCCAAGTAGATATGCCCCTGTAGTTATGCCCCCAGTGGTAATGCCCCTGTAGTTATTACTCCAGTAGTTTACCCCCCCCCCTTTAGTTTAGCCTCCTAGTGGTAATGCCCCCAGTAGTTTAGCCCTCATGTAGTTTGCCCCATGTAGTTTAGCCTCCCCCCCTTGTACTTTAGCCCCCAGTGGTAATGCTTCCTCTAGTTTATAGCCCCTGCAGTTATGCCCCCAGTAGTTTAGCCCATGTAGTTATGCCTAGCAGTTTAGCCCCCAGTAGTAATGGCCCCCAGTAGTAATGCCCTCTTGTAGTTTAGCCCCCAAGTAGTAATGCCCCCAGTAGTTATGCCCCCTTGTAGTAATGCCCCAGTAGTAATGCCCCAGTAGTAATGCCCCAGTAGTAATGCCCCCTGTAGTTTGCCCCCTTGTAGTTTAGCCCCCCTGTAGTTTAGCCCCCAAATAGTAATGCCCCCAGTAGTTTAGACCCTGTAGTTATACCCCCAGTAATTTAGCCCACCTGTAGTTTGCCATCAGTAGTAATGCCCCCAAGTAGTAATGCCCCTGTAGTTATGCCCCCAGTAGTAATGCCCCCCTGTAGTGTGCCCCCAATAAATAGCTCAAAAAAACCCACAAACCATACTCACTGCAGCAGTGCACCATACTCACTGCATAGTGTCCGCTCCTCGGCACTATGGGAGAGACGTCATGACGTCTCTCCCATAGCGCGTACTGACAGAGCCGGAAGCCAGGGCTCAGTAGTGAGCTTCTGCCGCCGGCACTCGCTGGTAACACAATTTCAGCAGGCGCACGGCATCTCCCTGCGGCGCCAGGCACACATCGGGTTAGGTGAGCTGGAGGAAGTGGAACTGATAGAACACAGTTCCACCCCATTTTAACCCCTGTATATACACACAAGTGTGTGTGTGTGTGTGTGTGTGTGTGTGTGTGTGTGTGCGCGCGTGTGCGCGTGTGTGTGTGTGTGTGTGTGTGTGTGTGTGTGTGTTTTTATTGCCTCAGGACTAAATATGCCCATACAAGACCAGTTCCATACCATCTGACATTCTGGGTCATTCTGTTGTGCACTTAGAATACAGTATTACCATGTGGTTTAAAGCAAAGAACGGAATGTATTTTATTTGCTTAGTTGCTTATTTTTACATCAAACTTATGTTTTCATTTTAATTGTTTGAAATAAAACCATACATATGTTCCAGTGCGAGTGTATGACATACTCAGAGGTGCTGTTTCAGATGATAGGCTTGAAAAAGCTTCAGTGATAAGTATTTGCTTTTGTTTCGAATCTGTCCAGAAATTGTCTCTCAAAAATGTAGCTAGGCTGCTAAAATTACTAAACATAAATAAGATTTTAAACCTACCGGTAAATCTTTTTCTCGTAGTCCGTAGAGGATGCTGGGACTCCGTAAGGACCATGGGGATAGACGGGCTCCGCAGGAGACATGGGCACTTTAAGAAAGACTCTGGGTGTGCACCGGCTCCTCCCTCTATGCCCCTCCTCCAGACCTCAGTTAGAGAAACTGTGCCCAGAGGAGACGGACAGTACAAGGAAAGGATTTTTGTAATCCAAGGGCAAGATTCATACCAGCCACACCAAATCACACCGTATAACTTGTGATATATTATCTAGTTAACAGTATGAAGAACAACATAACATCGGACCAAAACCGATGAAACTATAACATAACCCTTATGAAAGCAATAACTATATACAAGTCTTGCAGAAGTAGTCCGCACTTGGGACGGGCGCCCAGCATCCTCTACGGACTGTGAGAAAAAGATTTACCGGTAGGTTTAAAATCTTATTTTCTCTAACGTCCTAGAGGATGCTGGGACTCCGTAAGGACCATGGGGATTATACCAAAGCTCCCAAACGGGCGGGAGAGTGCAGATGACTCTGCAGCACCGATTGAGCAAACAGGAGGTCCTCCTCAGCCAGGGTATCAAACTTATAGAACTTTGCAAAGGTGTTTGACCCCGACCAAGTAGCAGCTCGGCACAGCTGTAGTGCCGAGACCCCTCGGGCAGCCGCCCAAGACGAGCCCACCTTCCTAGTGGAATGGGCCTTAACCGATTTCGGTAACGGCAATCCTGCCGTAGAATGCGCCTGCTGAGTCGTGTTACAGATCCAGCGAGCAATAGTCTGCTTTGTAGCAGGGCCGCCAACCTTGTTGGCTGCATACAGGACAAACAGTGCTTCTGTTTTTCTGATCCTAGCCGTTCTGGCCACGTAAATTTTCAAAGCCCTGACCACATCAAGGGACTCGGAATCCTCCAAGTCACGTGTAGCCACAGGCACGACAATAGGTTGGTTCATATGAAAGGATGAGACCACCTTAGGTAGGAATTGAGGACGGGTCCGCAACTCCGCTCTATCCATATGGAAAACTAGATAGGGGCTTTTATGTGATAAAGTCGCCAAATCCGAAACTCGCCTAGCCGAAGCCAAGGCTAACAACATGACCACCTTCCAAGTGAGATATTTCAACTCCACTGTTTTAAGTGGTTCAAACCAATGTGACTTAAGGAAACTTAACACCACGTTAAGGTCCCAAGGCGCCACCGGAGGTACAAAAGGAGGCTGAATATGCAGTACTCCCTTCACAAAAGTCTGTACTTCAGGTAAAGAGGCCAATTCCTTTTGAAAGAAAATGGATAAGGCCGAAATCTGAACCTTAATGGAGCCTAATTTTAGGACCAAATCCACTCCAGTTTGTAGGAAGTGAAGAAAACGGCCTAGATGGAATTCTTCCGTAGGAGCATTCCTGGCCTCACACGAAGAAACATATTTTCACCATATTTGGTGATAATGTTTAGACGTCACGTCCTTCCTAGCCTTTATTAGCGTAGGAATGACCTCATCCGGAACACCTTTTTCCGCTAGGATCCGGCGTTCAACCGCCATGCCGTCAAACGCAGCCGCGGTAAGTCTTGGAACAGACAGGGACCTTGTTGTAACAGGTCCTGCCTTAGAGGAAGAGGCCACGGATCTTCTGTGAGCATTTCTTGCAGATCCGGATACCAGGACCTTCGTGGCCAATCTGGAACAATGAGAATTGTTCTCACTCCTCTTTTTCTTATTATCCTCAACACCTTGGGTATGAGAGGAAGAGGAGGAAACACATATACCGACTGGAACACCCACGGAGTCACTAGGGCGTCCACAGCTACCGCCTGAGGGTCTCTTGACCTGGCGCAATACCTTTGTAGCCTTTTGTTGAGACGGGATGCCATCATGTCTATTTGGGGTAATCCCCACCGACTTGCAATCTGCGCAATGACTTCCTGATGAAGTCCCCACTCTCCCGGATGCAGATCGTGTCTGCTGAGGACGTCTGCTTCCCAGTTGTCCACTCCTGGAATGAACACTGCTGACAGTGCGCTTACATGATTCTCCGCCCAGCGAAGAATTCTGGTGGCTTTCGCCATTGCCACTCTGCTCCTTGTGCCGCCTTGGTGGTTTACATGAGCTACTGCGGTGATGTTGTCTGACTGGATCAGAACTGGTCGATTGCGAAGTAAGATCTCCACTTGACGTACGGCGTTGTATATGGCCCTTAGTTCCAGAATGTTGATGTGAAGACAAGTCTCTTGACTGGACCAAAGACCTTGGAAATTTCTTCCCTGTGTGACTGCTCACCAACCTCGGAGGCTCGCGTCCGTGGTCACCAGGATCCAGTCCTGAATGCCAAACCTGCGGCCCTCTAGAAGGTGAGCACTGTTTAGCCACGACAGGAGAGATACTCTGGCCCTGGGGGACAGGGTGATCCGCTGATGCAATTGCAGATGCGACCCGGACCATTTGTCCAATAGGTCCCATTGGAAGGTCCTTGCATGGAATCTGCCGTATGGAATGGCTTCGTATGTTGCCACCATCTTTCCCAGAACTTGAGTGCAATGATGTACTGACACTTGTTTTGGTTTCAACAGGTTCATGACTAGAGTCATGAGTTCCTGCGCTTTTTCCGTCGGAAGAAAAACCCTTTACTGGTCTGTGTCCAGAATCATGCCCAAGAAGGGCAGACTAGTTGTAGGATTCAGCTGCGACTTTGGAATATTGAGAATCCAGCCGTGTCGCTGTAACACATTCAGTGAAAGTGATACGCTGTTCAGCAACTTCTCCCGTGATCTCGCTTTTATGAGGAGATCGTCCAAGTACGTGATAATCGTGACACCCTGCTTGCGCAGGAGCACCATCATTTCCGCCATTACCTTAGTGAAAATTCTCGGGGCCGTGGAAAGCCCAAACGGCAACGTCTGAAATTGGTAATGACAATCCTGTACCGCAAATCTCAGGTACGCCTGATGAGGAGGATATATGGGGACATGCAGGTATGCATCCTTTATGTCCAGAGATACCAAAAAAATCTCCCCCTTCTAGGCTGGCGATGACCGCCCTGAGCGATTCCATCTTGAACTTGAACCGTTTTAAGTAAAGGTTCAGTGATTTTAAATTTAAAATGGGTCTGACCGAACCGTCCGGTTTCGGAACCACAAACAGAGTTGAGTAGTACCCCTGCCCTCTTTGAAGCAGGGGAACCTCTACCACCACATGTTGAAGACACAATTTTTGAATCGCATGTAACACTATTTCCCTCTCCAGGGGTTGTTTCGGTAGGGCCGATTTGAAAAACCGGCGAGGAGGCACTTCTTCGAATTCCAGCTTGTAACCCTGGGAAACTATTTCTATTGCCCATGGATCCACCTGTGAGTGGACCCAGACGTGGCTGAACAGTCGAAGACGTGCCCCCACAGGAGCTGACTCCCTCAGGGGAGCCCCAGCATCATGCGGTGGATTTTGAAAAGGCCGGGGAGGACTTCTGTTCCTGGGAACTAGCTGTGTTATGCAGCTTTTTCCCTCTGCCCTTACCTCTGGCAAGAAAGGACGATCCACGTGCTCTCTTGCTTTTATTGGAACAAAAGGACTGCATTTGATAATGAGGCGCTTTCTTAGATTGTGAGGGAATATATGGCAAAAAATTCGATTTACCTGCCGTAGCCGTGGAGACTAGGTCCGAGAGCCCCTCTCCAAACAATTCCCCACCCTTGTAAGGCAACAACTACATAGGTCTCTTGGAGTCGGCATCACCAGTCCACTGTCGGGTCCATAAGACACGCCTAGCAGAAATAGACATAGCGTTTATCCTGGAACCCAGTAAACTAATGTCTCTTTGAGCATCCCTCATATACAAGACCGCATCTTTTATATGCCCTAGGGTCAATAAAATGGTATCCTTATCAAGAGTCTCAATATCCGTTGATAAGGAATCTGTCCAAGCTGCTACAGCACTACAAACACAGACCGACGCAATAGCCGGTCTGAGTAACGTACCAGAATGTGTGTAAATGGACTTCAGGGTAACCTCCTGCTTGCGGTCAGCAGGATCCTTGAGGGTAGCCATATCTTGGGATGGAAGCGCTATCTTTTTTGATAAGTGCGTCAAGGCCTTGTCCACCCTAGGGGAGGATTCCCACCGTATCCTGTCCTGTGACGGGAAAGGATACACTGTTAGGATCCTTTTGGGAATCTGCAGTTTTTTGTCTGGAGTTTCACACGCTTTTTCACATACTTCGTTCAGCTCATGTGAGGAGGGAAAGGAGACCTCAGGTTTCTTTCCTTTATACATGTGTACCCTCGTGTCAGGGACAGGGGGTTCCTCAGTGATATGCAACACATCTTTTATTGCGATAATCATATATCGAATACCTTTAGCCACCTTTGGCTGTAATTTTGTATCATCGTAATCGACACTGGAGTCTGAATCCGTGTCGGTATCTGTGTCAACTATTTTGGATAGTGGGCGCTTCTGAGACCCTGAAGGTCCCGGCGACATAGGGACAGGCATGGGTTGACTCCCTGACTGTGCCCCAGCTTCGGCTTTGTCTAGCCTTTTGTGCAATAAATTAACATTTGCACTTAAAACATTCCACATATCAATCCAGTCCGGCGTCGGCACCGCCGACGGAGACCTAACATTCATAAACTCCCCCTCCTCCTTAGGTGAGCCCTCAACCTCAGACATGTCGACACACACGTACCGACACACCACACATACACATGGAAGCTCTTTTCTGAAGACAGGTTCCCCACCAGGCCCTTTGGAGAGACAGAGAGAGAGTATGCCAGCACACACCCCAGCGCTATATGACCCAGGAATAACACAGTAAATTAATGTTTACCCAGCAGCGCTGTTTTATGTATCTGCGCCAATTATGTGCCCCCCCTCTACTTTAAAACCCTCTGTCACCGTGTGTCAAGCAGGGGAGAGTCCGGGGAGCTTCCGCTCAGCGGTGCTGTGGAAAAAAAATGGCGCTGGTGAGTGCTGAGGGAGAAGCCCCGCCCCCTCGGCGGCGGGCTTCTGTCCCGCTCAATTTTTTCAATACATGGCGGGGGCTCTTTTTATACATGTACAGTGCCCAGCTGTACATGTATATATATATCTGTGCCATAAGAGAGGTTTATATTGCTGCCCAGGGCGCCACCCCCCCCTGCGCCCTGCACCCTTACAGTGACCGGAGTGTGTGAGGTGAAGGGGAGCAATGGCGCACAGCTGCAGTGCTGTGCGTTACCTCAGTGAAGATCCAAGTGTCTTCTGCTGCCTCAGATGGTCTTTTCCTCACATACTCACCCGGCTTCTTTCTTCCGGCTCTGCGAGGAGGACGGCGGCGCGGCTCTGGGACGGACGGCGAGGGTGAGACCTGCGTACCGATCCCTCTGGAGCTAATGGTGTCCAGTAGCCTAAGAAACAGAGCCCTGAACTCAGAGAAGTGGGTCTGTTTCTCTCTCCTCAGTCCCTCGATGCAGGGAGTCTGTTGCCAGCAGGCTCCCTGAAAATAAAAAACCTAACAAAAATGCTTTCTTACAGGAAACTCAGGAGAGCTCCTGAAATGCACCCAGTCTCCACTGGGCAAAGTATCAAACTGAGGTCTGGAGGAGAGGCATAGAGGGAGGAGCCAGTGCACACCCAGAGTCAAAGTCTTTCTTAAAGTGCCCATGTCTCCTGCGGAGCCCGTCTATCTCCATGGTCCTTACGGAGTCCCAGCATCCTCTAGGACGTTAGAGAAAAATTAATAAATAAAACTCGTGGGAATTGGCTTTAATGACCATAATTCCAATTAAGAGTCTGTCTGTTGCTAAATCTGTCACTGACCTTGTTTCTGCATCTCTGAATTTTGATTCTGTTTTACGGGTTTCCATAGTTACTATAAGGTGTATACTTACTAAAGTGCGGGTTTACAAAAGTGGAGATGTTGCCTATAGCAATCAGATTCTACTTATCATTTATCAAGTATAATCTATCTAGAAGATAATAGGTAGAATTTGGTTGCTATGGGCAACATTTCCACTTTCGTAAACCCGCACTTTACTAAATATATCCTTAAATCCTTTGCCAATAATCACTTCTGTCAACAGACAGAGGGCTTCAAAAAACCTAAGGATCCTTCTTAGTGAAGATTAAAACTTAATATAATTAGCAGCGGACGATGTTAACACCTGTTACACACAAAGCACAGAAAAACAAACAAACCAAAAGACAGCTTGAATATCAGGATATTTGCAGAATGGGAGATGCTGGAGGGGAGGCCAGGTAGGCGCGCAAGTGGTGTAACGGTGTGAATCACATCATTGTGCAGAGGTGGTGGTGGGGGCAAGACACAGCGAGTCGAGTCACTGAGCTCCCAGACTGGCCACTTCCCTGGAATACCGATGTACTGTATTAGGAAAGTAGTAGGCAAGTATTATTTATATCAGATAAGGGTACATCCTTTCACAATTTTACCTGCATTATACAAACAGCTTTCACATACAAAAGAGGATTTGCAAAAGGAGCCATACACCAACTAGAATGATTCTTGGCCTCACTGCTGGACTCGCTGTCTGATAAGTCTGAATCCAAAGAGAGAGCCAAACACAAGCGCCAGCCACCAATTCTAATCAAAACATTCCTAAATGACAATCTGTGGCACGGACCTGTAGCTCGGGGTATTAGAATTTTTTACATATAAAAGGCCAATTTAAAGAACTGAGCTTTGAGAATTAACAGTGGAAGACAACATTGAAGGAAAACCCATATTTACCATAATCTTTACTTATGCTTACTTATTTTATCTCCCCCCATTGTGTGTTAAAAGCAGAAAACCTTGTTTAGCACAAGGTAAATATAAAACAATTTAAAGTAACAAATATGACAGAAAATCTCTCTCTAAATAAGAGTAAAAATACTTGGTTAGAAATCTAATTGTAAAAACAAAACAAAACCAGACCTGGATAAATGGCAGCTGTAGGTGAGAGGTTGCCTGTTACTAATACGCTTCTCCCACACGTTCTCTGCAACTCAGACAACAGATGGGATCAGTTAAACATAAATAAATGCCTGTCTGCTTCCAACAGTCTATTCTACATAGCCATACGCTGTCTGATCAGCTATTCGTGCCGGAGCTGGCAATGGTTGCAGACAAACAGAGCGCTGGCTTTCTGTTACAGACATGAAAATTGCGGAGTAATATCACAAGAACAGAAGTTATAATAAGACATTATTAATGTAACTAAAACAAACTATTGCAAATAAGTATTTAAAACAAAGGTTTATGCCTAAGAAATTAATTTCCAAAAACAATTACCAATAATCACACATTACCAATTCCATTAAGAGTTAATAGCATTTAGAATAGATGGAACACAACATTTATAACCAATATGCCCCCAATAGTTCTTGATTCCCTTTGTCACCATATAAAAATGAAGAGAATAATTCCTCCAACAAAAAAAAACAACCCTCATTAATAATAAGAATTTACTTACCGATAATTCTATTTCTCATAGTCCGTAGTGGATGCTGGGGACTCCGTAAGGACCATGGGGGATAGCGGCTCCACAGGAGACTGGGCACATCTAAAGAAAGCTTTAGGACTATCTGGTGTGCACTGGCTCCTCCCCCTATGACCCTCCTCCAAGCCTCAGTTAGGATACTGTGCCCGGACGAGCGTACACAATAAGGAAGGATTTTGAATCCCGGGTAAGACTCATACCAGCCACACCAATCACACCGTATAACCTGTGATCTGAACCCAGTTAACAGCATGATAACAGAGGAGCCTCTGAAAGATGGCTCACAACAATAATAACCCGATTTTTGTAACAATAACTATGTACAAGTATTGCAGACAATCCGCACTTGGGATGGGCGCCCAGCATCCACTACGGACTATGAGAAATAGAATTATCGGTAAGTAAATTCTTATTTTCTCCAACGTCCTAAGTGGATGCTGGGGACTCCGTAAGGACCATGGGGATTATACCAAAGCTCCCAAACGGGCGGGAGAGTGCGGATGACTCTGCAGCACCAAATGAGAGAACTCCAGGTCCTCCTCAGCCAGGATATCAATTTTGTAGAATTTTACAAACGTATTTGCTCCTGACCAAGTAGCTGCTCGGCAAAGTTGTAAAGCCGAGACCCCTCGGGCAGCCGCCCAAGATGAGCCCACCTTCCTTGTGGAGTGGGCATTTACAGATTTTTGGCTGTGGCAGGCCTGCCACAGAATGTGCAAGCTGAATTGTACTACAAATCCAACGAGCAATAGTCTGCTTAGAAGCAGGAGCACCCAGCTTGTTGGGTGCATACAGGATAAACAGCGAGTCAGATTTCCTGACTCCAGCCGTCCTGGAAACATATATTTTCAGGGCACTGACAACGTCTAGCAACTTGGAGGCCTCCAAGTCCCTAGTAGCCGCAGGCACCACCAATAGGTTGGTTCAGGTGAAACGCTGAAACCACCTTGGGGAGAAACTGAGGACGAGTCCTCAATTCAGCCCTGTCCAAATGGAAAATCAGATAAGGGCTTTTATCAGGGCCAGGGCCAACAGCATGACCACTTTTCATGTGAGATATTTTAACTCCACAGATTTAAGTGGTTCAAACCAATGTGACTTTTGGAACCCAAACTACATTGAGATCCCAAAGTGCCACTGGAGGCACAAAAGGAGGCTGTATATGCAGTACCCCTTTTACAAACGTCTGAACTTCAGGGACTGAAGCTAGTTCTTTTTGGAAGAAAATTGACAGGGCCGAAATTTGAACCTTAATGGACCCCAATTTCAGGCCCATAGACACTCCTGTTTGCAGGAAATGTAGGAATCGACCCAGTTGAATTTCCTCCGTCGGGCCTTACTGGCCTCGCACCACGCAACATATTTTCGCCAATTGCGGTGATAATGTTTTTGCGGTTACATCCTTCCTGGCTTTGATCAGGATAGGGATGACTTCATCCGGAATGCCTTTTTTCCTTCAGGATCCGGCGTTCAACCGCCATGCCGTCAAACGCAGCCGCGGTAAGTCTTGGAACAGACAGGGTCCTTGCTGGAGCAGGTCCCTTCTTAGAGGTAGAGGCCACGGATCCTCCGTGAGCATCTCTTGAAGTTCCGGTTACCAAGTCCTTCTTGGCCAATCCGGAACCACGAATATAGAGCTTACTCCTCTCCATCTTATCAATCTCAGTACCTTGGGTATGAGAGGCAGAGGAGGGAACACATACCCTGACTGGTACACCCACGGTGTTACCAGAGCGTCTACAGCTTATTGCCTGAGGGTCCCTGGACCTGGCGCAATACCTGTCGAGTTTTTAATCATGTGGAAGACTTCTGGGTGAAGTCCCCACTCTCCCGGGTGGAGGTCGTGCTGAGGAAGTCTGCTTCCCAGTTGTCCACTCCCGGAATGAATACTGCTGACAGTGCTATCACATGATTTTCCGCCCAGCGAAGAATCCTTGCAGCTTCTGCCATTGCCCTCCTGCTTCTTGTGCCACCCTGTCTGTTTACGTGGGTGACTGCCGTGATGTTGTCCGACTGGATCAACACCGGCTGACCTTGAAGCAGAGGTCTTGCTAAGCTTAGAGCATTGTAAATGTCCCTTAGCTTCAGGATATTTATGTGAAGTGATGTCTCCAGGCTTGACCATAAGCCCTGGATATTCCTTCCCTGTGTGACTGCTCCCCAGCCTCGCAGGCTGGCATCAGTGGTCACCAGGACCCAGTCCTGAATGCCTAATCTGCGGCCCTCTAGAAGATGAGCACTCTGCAACCACCACAGGAGGGACACCCTTGTCCTTGGTGACAGGGTTATCCGCTGATGCATCTGAAGATGCGACCCGGACCATTTGTCCAGCAGGTCCCACTGGAAAGTTCTTGCGTGGAATCTGTCGAATGGGATTGCTTCGTAGGAAGCCACCATTTTACCCAGAACCCTTGTGCATTGATGCACTGAGACTTGGCTCGGTTTTAGGAGGTTCCTGACTAGCTCGGATAACTCCCTGGCTTTCTCCTCCGGGAGAAACACCTTTTTCTGGACTGTGTCCAGGATCATCCCTAGGAACAGAAGACACGTCGTCGGAACCAGGTGCGATTTTGGAATATTGAGAATCCAATCGTGCTGCCGCAACACTACCTGAGATAGTGCTACACCGACCTCCAACTGTTCCCTGGATCTTACCCTTATCAGGGAATTGTCCAAGTAAGGGATAACTAAAATTCACTTCCTTCGAAGGAATATCATCATTTCGGCCATTACCTTGGTAAAGACCCGGGGTGCCGTGGACCATCCATACGGCAGCGTCTGAACTGATAGTGACAGTTCTGTATCATAAACCTGAGGTACCCTTGGTGAGAAGGGTAAATTTTGACATGAAGGTAAGCATCCTTGATGTCCCGAGACATCATGTAGTCCCCTTCTTCCAGGTTCGCAATCACTGCTCTGAGTGACTCAATCTTGAATTTGAACCTCTGTATGTAAGTGTTCAAAGATTTTTAGATTTAGAATCGGTCTCACCGAGCCGTCCGGCTTCGGTACCACAACAGTGTGGAATAATACCCCGTTCCCTGTTGCAGGAGGGGTATCTTGATTATCACCTGCTGGGAATACAGCTTGTGAATGGCTTCCAAAACTGTCTCCCTGTCAGAAGGAGACATCGGTAAAGCCGACTTTAGGAAACGGCGAGGGGGAGACGTCTCGAATTCTAATTTGTACCCCTGAGATATCACCTGAAGGATCCAGGGGTCTACTTGCGAGTGAGCCCACTGCGCGCTGAAATTCATTGAGACGGGCCCCCCACCGTGCCTGATTCTGTTTGTAAAGCCCCAGCGTATACTGAGGGCTTGGCAGAGGCGGGAGAGGGTTTCTGTTCCTGGGAACTGGCTGATTTCTGCAGCCTTTTTCCTCTCCCTCTGTCACGGGGCAGAAATGAGGAACCTTTTGCCCGCTTGTCCACGAAAAGACTGCGCCTGATAATACGGCGTCTTCTCATGTTGAGAGGCGACCTGGGGTACAAACGTGGAATTCCCAGCTGTTGCCGTGGCCACCAGGTCTGAAAGACCGACCCCAAATAACTCCTCCCCTTAATAAAGCAATACTTCCAAATGCCGTTTGGAATACGCATCACCTGACCACTGACGTGTCCATAACCCTCTACTGGTAGAAATGGACAACGCGCTTAGACTTGATGCTAGTCGGCAAATATTCCGCTGTGCATCACGCATATATAGAAATGCATCTTTTAAATGCTCTATAGGCAAAAATATACTGTCCCTATCTAGGGTATCAATATTTTCAGTCAGGGAATCCGACCACGCCAACCCAGCACTGCACATCCAGGCTGAGGCGATTGCTGGTCGCAGTATAACACCAGTGTGTGTGTAAATACCTTTTAGGATACCCTCCTGCTTTCTATCAGCAGGATCCTTAAGGGCGGCCATCTCAGGCGAAGGTAGAGCCCTTACAAGCGTGTGAGCGCTTTATCCACCCTGGGGGTGTTTCCCAACGCACCCTAACCTCTGGCGGGAAAGGATATAATGCCAATAACATTTTAGAAATTATCAGTTGTTATCGGGGGAAACCCACGCATCATCACACACCTCATTTAATTTCTCAGATTCAAGAAAACTACAGGTAGTTTTTCCTCACCGAACATAATACCCCTTTTTTGGTGGTACTCGTATTATCAGAAATGTGTAAAACATTTTTCATTGCCTCAATCATGTAACGTGTGGCCCTACTGGAAGTCACATTTGTCTCTTCACCGTCGACACTGGAGTCAGTATCCGTGTCGGCGTCTATATCTGCCATCTGAGGTAACGGGCGCTTTAGAGCCCCTGACGGCCTATGAGACGTCTGGACAGGCACAAGCTGAGTAGCCGGCTGTCTCATGTCAACCACTGTCTTTTATACAGAGCTGACACTGTCACGTAATTCCTTCCAACAGTTCATCCACTCAGGTGTCGACCCCCTAGGGGGTGACATCACTATTACAGGCAATCTGCTCCGTCTCCACATCATTTTTCTCCTCATACATGTCGACACAAAAGTACCGACATACAGCACACACACAGGGAATGCTCTGATAGAGGACAGGACCCCACTAGCCCTTTGGGGAGACAGAGGGAGAGTTTGCCAGCACACACCAGAGCGCTATATATATACAGGGATAACCTTATATAAGTGTTTTTCCCCTTATAGCTGCTGTATAGTTAATACTGCGCCTAATTAGTGCCCCCCTCTCTTTTTTAACCCTTTCTGTAGTGTAGTGACTGCAGGGGAGAGCCAGGGAGCTTCCCTCCAACGGAGCTGTGAGGGAAAATGGCGCCAGTGTGCTGAGGAGATAGGCTCCGCCCCCTTATTGGCGGCCTTATCACCCGTTTTTCTATGTATTCTGGCAGGGGTTAAATGCATCCATATAGCCCAGGAGCTATATGTGATGCATTTTTTGCCATCCAAGGTGTTTTTATTGCGTCTCAGGGCGCCCCCCCCCCCAGCGCCCTGCACCCTCAGTGACCGAAGTGTGAAGTGTGCTGAGAGCAATGGAGCACAGCTGCAGTGCTGTGCGCTACCTTGTTGAAGACAGGACGTCTTCTGCCGCCGATTTTCCGGACCTCTTCTGCCTTCTGGCTCTGTAAGGGGGCCGGCGGCGCGGCTCTGGGACCCATCCAAGCTGGGCCTGTGATCGTCCCTCTGGAGCTAATGTCCAGTAGCCTAAGAAGCCCAATCCACTCTGCCGCAGGTGAGTTCGCTTCTTCTCCCCTTAGTCCCTCGATGCAGTGAGCCTGTTGCCAGCAGGTCTCACTGAAAGTAAAAAACCTAAACTAAAACTTTCACTAAGAAGCTCAGGAGAGCCCCTAGTGTGCACCCTTCTCGTTCGGGCACAGAGATCTAACTGAGGCTTGGAGGAGGGTCATAGGGGGAGGAGCCAGTGCACACCAGATAGTCCTAAAGCTTTCTTTAGATGTGCCCAGTCTCCTGCGGAGCCGCTATCCCCCATGGTCCTTACGGAGTCCCCAGCATCCACTTAGGACGTTAGAGAAAATAGTTTATATATTCTTTAAGAGCGATTATATGTTCAAGACTTAAACAAAGGATAAGCTTCGGCAATAGTCCATACTTAACTAAGGGGGTGATTCAGACCTGATCGCTGTGCTGCTAAATTTGTTGTCCTGCGATCGGATAGTCGCTGCCCAAGGGGAAGTGTAAATTCGCCTGTGCAAGTGTGCGATCACATGTGTACGCCGTGTGAAAATTTCCCTCAGTCTGCGGACAGCTGCAAACGTACTCACCATCGAATGGTTTTTCCTACTCCTACAGTGTGAAAACAGGCTAATTTTCACACCAGCTTGTCGCTTGCATACACAGTCAATCGATAATATGTCGCTGTGCGAAAACGCACAGCAGCGATCAGGTCTGAATCGGGCCCTGGGCCCCCTTCTCAGAAACACACAAAAAAAGCTAAAATAAGAAGCACGTTACTCTTAAATAAGGAGTACAATTAAAAACTTAGAATGCAGATATTTTTTATAATTGAGATCCGCTTTAATATATTTAACAGTTGCTTTATCTAGAAATAGAAGCCTAAGAGTTAAGCTGGTGGCACACTGGACAACATATTGGCTGTTTGAGTAAACGGGCGATATATTGCAAGCCAGTTGGCAGGTGTACACCTGATATGTCTCTGAACTACGCCGTTCACAGAAACATTGTGTTGGGTGCGCAGCACAGCCAATGGCCAATATAGCTACAGCTATAATCGGTGCATCTTGTTGTGTGTTTGGTTGGTCCACTGTCACTGGTACACTTGCAGCATGGACTGACGTCAAAGTAGGACGGGCAAATTCAAATGACTGACAGAGAGGGCGAACAATAAGGTGTGCACCTAGCCTTAGCCCTTAATGGAACTGATTACAATAGGGGTATGCCCAAAGGAAGACACCCTCTACGAAAAACAACACATTCCCTAATAATAATAATAATTTATTATTATTATTATTATTATTATTATTATTATAAAACTTTGTTGATTTAGGGGTATATTCAATTAAAGTCGGAAACTGCCGTCTTGTCGGAAAGAAGGCAGTTTCCGACTGGAATAGGTCGGAAGGGGTTCTGACCTATTCAAGCCAGCCTCATTTTTCCTGACATGTCGGGAAATCCGACTTGTCAGAAAGCAGGTGGATCGGTGGAATAGCCACGATCCGCGTGCTGCTGTCGGAAACGAGGCCAAATCCGACAGGTTTTGGTCCCGTTTCCGACAATGTCAATCCGACTGTCGGATTTGGCCGTCCTATTGAATAACCCATGTCGGATCCTTTCCGACACATGTATGTCGGAAAGGATCCAACATTAATTGAATACTCCCCATAGAGTCTATACATTAAGCAGCATTTTACAGATAATGCTTAACCACTAACATCAGTCCATGGCTCAATAGTGCTAGGTCTAAATTCCCCACCTACTCAACATTGTTAATTACTATAGACACCAAATAACCTACTGTATTTTATACTCTGCTTTTCTCCAACAGTCTAAAAACAGACAACCCCCTCCCTCCCCCCCCAGCACAAATATAAATTTATAGCATTGTATTTAATATTATTGCCATTTAAATCCCACATGATTCTGAAAACCTGTCTTCTGGTACATATACTGCACACACATAGTCACCTGGTGAAATGCTAACACTGAAATTCACAAATAAGTTACATTTTACTGCAGTGGAATAAAACAATCATGGCAAATACGTTAGTTTCCATTATGTTATTTTAATTCTCAATAAACTTTTCAGTTTCTCTCCAAATTTACATTTCTAAACATAATTTAAGGCGGTCATTTTTGGCTTGATCACAAAAACTAAAGCTGGGTACACACTAGACAATACAGTATACCGCCGGATCCTGCAGATCAGATCAACATATGGGGTACATTGTTTAGTGTGTACCCATGATATGCGCGCTTCCGTGGGTTACTACATCCTCTGTCGGCCCTGCATCACGGAAGACCAGGGATATCGCTATTGATGACATGCTGCGGAATGCATCATGTCGCGTGGGTCCCCCCGGTCAGACCCAGCATCGCCAAGTGTGTATGCACTTGCCACATGCCAGGTCATGTAGTCTGTTGTATAGGCTGGGTACAGAGATCGCGTAGTGTGTACCCAGCTTTAAAAAGGCATTCTGTAAGAAGACATGACACAGAAATGCTGTATTCATAGGCTTCTTTTAATCAAAAGGCTTTGTGTTTCATTTTCTACATAGCTGTGGTTTGGATAACTTTGTAGTATCGGAAACTATTCATATTTAGCTTTCAACCCATACTTCTATTGCTTTTCCTCCATACAACAGCAGAATTAACTTTTGCACAAGACACTTTTTCCCTACATTCTACCTAATAGTGGGGGTAATTCAGAGTTGATCGCAGCAGGAACTTTGTTAGCAGTTGGGCAAAACCATGTGCACTGCAGGGGGGCAGATGTAACATGTGCAGTGCAGGGGGGATAGATGTAACATGTGCAGAGAGAGTTAGATTTGGGTGGGGTGTGTTCATTCTGAAATCTAAATTGCAGTGTAAAAATAAAGCAGCCAGTATTAACCCTGCACAGAAACAATATAACACACCCGAATCTAACTCTCTCTGCACATGTTATATCTGCCTCCCCTGCAGTGCACATGGTTTTGCCCAACTGCTAACAAAATTCCTGCTGCGATCAACTCAGAATTACCCCCAGTGTCAATGTACTGTAATACCAAATTTAAAGCCATTCCATGTTTTCACTTCCCTTCCTAAACCCTTCTACAATAATCTTACTTTTCAAAACAATTATATCTTCTTCTATATTTATTATTTCCCTAAATGGCATTTTAAGTTGTATTACCATCTAGCAAATGGCTCCATTTCTCTTATAGCCCTAGCCAATAATTGGAAATCACAACACTTGTAATTAGTTTTCACCTCTTGCTCCTCCACCACTTAAAGATGTTTAACTTAATAGATTTGTTGGTTCTGTACCAGAGAACCAATAGAGCCTCGGGAAAATGACTGCATGTAGCATTTCCCACCAGACGGTAGATGCACATGGCTCTTTTAGCCAAGATAGTGTAATAAAACATATATAGCACTCTTCCATTTTCTACAAGACAAGGAACAGCGGAGATAATTCTTGATCCAGCAAAATAGATTAACTCAAATGTGCATGTTTAAAGACATCCAGAATACATGACCTGTTGAGGTACTTGAAGAATGGAGTTGAGAATCCCTGCTCTAGGAGAAATACTAAAAAAAAAAAAAAAGTACCCCACAGTTATACAGATTTCAGACAGAATCCCGGACTTTGGAACATGGTTTGGATCCCGTTACCAACTCATTACCCTCTCTCACACAAGAGATAAAATTGTCGGAGCAAGCATTTGTAACCAGGAATATGAAAAGGCAAGGGTCCTTTCTCTGTGTGAAATTCCATGATTTCAAATCTACTGTGTCTTATTTTCCTAGAGTAGTTCCGATAGCCTTCTTCTTTCTTTCCTGCAAAGTTTCTAGAACATTTTTGTAGCAATGCTGATTCATTGTTGCGACTTCTGGTACCCAATCTACCAAAGTAACACCCTCTATATATTAGAGAATAACGCATCTCCTTCGACCGCTGTGTGACAGAAAACTATCTGTACGAGAGAGGTGAAACTTGCAGTTTTGCAATAGTCCATGGTCAATGTTCATCCACTCCCTTCTAAACTCAAGTAGTATGGTTTATTTTATAGAAGTACAACCTCATTATTTAATAGCCACACCTCTTATACACGTGTGTTTGTAATTATATATATATATATATATATATATATATATATATATATATATATATATATATATATATACACACACACATACATACACACACACATACATACATACATATACACACACATATACATATATACATACATACATACATACATGTGCGCCAAAACAGAGCAACACGTGAATTGCCCCGTTGGGCACCATCTAGTGGTTGCCTTCATACAAAACACTTGAATTCCCCCATAGAGGTGTGACTAGTGTTAGACTTTTATTATATATATATATATATATATATATATATATATATATTGTATTACAAAAGTGATGGTAGTGGCGCGAATATAGATAATCAGAATAGTGTCAAAAATAGAACAAACTGAGTCTTATCCTAGAGTTCTGTTGACTCTAAAAGGAAATGCACATCCTAATGCTCTGTTGGCAACTTTAGTACAGTATCCTAGTGTTCATTCTAGCATCCTGCACCTGTCATAACCCATGCAGTTCATCTTTCCTGGCTAGGGTGTCCTTCTTATGCCTTATGTTAACTGTATAACACCCATATATGATGACCTTATTCCCCAGGCACAAACCAGCTTCTCTGCCTTCAGCAACACCTCTCATCTCCAAAGAATATGAGAATAAAGATAATATATGGTGTAATAATTTTAAAACACATTTATCACACACACAACGTTAACGTACATTCAGGACAAGCAGTGAAGCTTATCTGGGTTTACAGGAACAAGATAGTAGTTCAAGATGGAGTCAACCACTAGGAGAACACTTTAATGCGTTTCATCCAATTCTTATGTTCTGATGACGGCAAAATTGGTCGCAAGGTCCGCCTAAATTTTTGCGCCCAAAATCCTGCCTGCAATTGAATATGCCCCTTATATAAAGTTTAAGATTTCACACATTTCAAATATGCCTTCAAATATGAAGTTAGTGCTAAAAAAATAACATTTTAGAGACTAACAACATTTCAAGGCATTTGTTTTTTTGTTTCTCTGTTTTTTAGGGCTAGCATAAATGAATGAATTTAATACGGTAGGTTTTACGAATCACGGCTGATTAGCTAATACAGAAAGTGATATACTATAGAAGATTAAACAAAAAAAATGAACTCTATACATTATCACCGTTAATAGATTATTACGCTTTTTTTTGTTTTACTATTTACACCATGAGCTAGCATATACTCGTGTTCTTTACTTTTGGACTGCTGGAGTCACACAAAGAAAAACAGTAAACAAATAGCTAAGTAGAAATGGTCTGCTAACTGCAGTGAAAAGATTAAACAAGAGCACACAGTTGCAAGCCAAGTTTTATGCAAGTGTTCTTTGTTACCCTGAGCTTGGGTAAGGTTGCTAGGCAACAAAAGAGCAACTGGTGTAATAAACAGAATTAGCGCACAATGGCACGTTAAAATGCATATTCTTCATATTGCTTTATAAAATATATTGTTTTTTTATTACGCATACAAACGCGGTATATTTTATATCTCCAATATACCACATTTGTTAGGTTTTTTTTGGAGATACTGTATAAAAAAAGCAGGGGAAAAAAAAAAAGAGAATAGAAAGAACAAAGTAAATCAGTCTGTATATATTGTTAGTGCTTTCATAATAGGATAATGTAATCTGCTTTTCTGTTCCCTTAAAAAAAAAAGAAAAAAGGACCAAAGAGAATAAGGAAAGCACATGTGTGCACAGGCTTTCACAGGTCAGATTTGAAAGGGATTTAAAAAAAAACAAACGTGTTTTTAGTGAAGATATCCAAATTTACAGAGTACAATTAGCAGTGATTGCAAAAGAAATAGTCAATCAGGAGGGAACAGAATGTTCGCACAAGTACAATAAATATAAAGTATAAACACATACAGTATATTCATAGGAGATGTAGTTGGGATCCCGACAACTGTCAGAATTCCGATGCCGGAATCCCGAACCTAAGTATACTGGGGATGTTAGGGTTAGGCTGTGGAGGGCGGGTTAGGGTTAGACTGCGTGCGTGGGGGAGGGGGGTTAAGGGTTTGGCTGCAGGGAGTGGAGGTTATGGTTTGGCTACAGGGAAGGGAGGTTAGGGTAAGGGGGAGGGTTAGGATTTGGGTTACTTACCTCCACTGCCCCTGCCAGGATTTCCAGCAGTCAGGATACCGGGGTTGATATTCTGACTGCCGGCATCTCATACCCAACCCCACACGGGTATATTCAATTGGAGTCAGATCCTTTCCAATTCCTATTCAATGAACAGCCAAATCGCATGACATTGTCGGAAACGGGGCCAACACTGTCAAATTTGGCCATGTTTCCGACAGAAGCACGCGGATCGGCGGCTATTCCGCCGATTCACGTGCTTTCCAACAAGTCATAATTCCCGACTTGTTGGAAAAATTAGGGCTCCGTTGAATGGTCGGAACCCCTTCAATTGAATATACCCCATAGTCAGCGTGTGGGACAGTGTAAACTGTATTCTTAACCACTTAACTGACGATTTTTTTCCCAAAAATCACGCAGAAATTGTCAGTTTGTTTATATGAGCGAATTAGGTAAAGAACATGTACTTAATCGTATCCAAAGTGATTTGATTTAAAAAAATAATAATATATATTTTTTTTTTTTAGGTTTGTAAAAAAAAAATTCCTTCCCCCAAAACACCAAAACATCAGATAGCACCATCAGAACATCAGGAACACCAAAAACACTGCGACCATCCCAACTTTGATTTTAATAGCCCCAGCAGCAACCAGATATACAGGGGAGGCTATTTTACACTTCCCCAGCGGTTGCTTTTGTCTGCAGCCGCTGGGTGGGAATAGATCCTGTAGCAAGCGAGCGACCAAGCCCGTAGAGTGGCGAGCGCAGCGAATCCGCAAGGGAACTCTTAGCACTCGCCCCGCTGCCGGCATTCTAACGGGTGGGATGCCGTTGCCGGGATATTGATAACTGGCATCCCGTCCACCGGTATTACGTATGTAATCCACAGGGGGAGGGGGGGGGGGGCAGAGGGACCTTTCCGTTCCCTGTGAGAGCTGCAGCTGTGGGAAGTTTCTCTTCCCTGGAGTTGCACACGCTGTCTATCTGACTGGTCGCATCCTGTGTGAATAAATTACATAAAGCACTTGCTGGTGTGGTTGCATCTGATGCGATATGCCAGGTAAGTTGAAATGATTTTAGAATAAGGAAAATAAAAAAATGTTTCCTTGATACGTATAGAAAGTAACTAATACCAATAATCACCAAATAGTAATACAGGTTGAGTATCCCATATCCAAATATTCCTAAATACAGAACATTCCGAAATACGGACTTTTTTGAGTGAGAGTGAGATAGTGAAACCTTTGTTTTTTGATGACTCAATGTACACAAACTTTGTTTAATACACAAAGTTATTAAAAATATTGTATAAATGACCTTCAGGCTGTGTGTATAAGGTGTATATGAAACATAAATGAATTGTGTGAATGTACAAAGTTATAAAAAATATTGGCTAAAACGACCTTCAGGCTGTGTGTATAAGGTGTATATGTAACAAATGCATTCTGTGCTTAGACTTAGGTCCCATCACCATGATATCTCATTATGGTATGCAATTATTCCAAAATACGGAAAAATCCCATATCCAAAATACCTCTGGTCCCAAGCATTTTGGATAAGGGATACTCAACCTGTATCAAGATAGCAAAAATAAAAAATAAAACAAATGGGAAAGGGGAGGTGGGTGTAATTTAGTCCTCCGAGGGGGCAGTCATAGACCCACACATATGAAAGCTATTAAACCTGGTTAGGCTCAGCCTTGAACAATATTCTGGTCTCATATCAACCCATGTGTTGAAGGCAAGTTTTAACCTACAGGAGTGTCGAAGACGGCAAAGTATCGACATAGCTTTCCCCGTAATTTTAAAAAATGATGGAGGGAGGCCTCCAGCCAATTCATTTTAAAAAAGAAAAATATTATTTTTCTGAAAAAGAGACAAACAAGGAGAGTTGGGATGAATCCCGTGCTGGACGATGGCTTTTTTTTTTTGCAGCAGAGACAATAAGTTGGAGTTTCTTGCTACCTTTGTACCTAGACCCGGGAGTGTTACTCCAAGTACAGTCAATTCTGGAATCAGTGGCAAGTAGTTGAGATGAGAAGTAGCATCGTTTTTAATCTGCACCCAGAATCTTTTAATTGGTGGACAGTCCCATGGGCAGCAATATAATGAGGCATCTACACAGGTACATTTAGGACAAGACTAATGGGATTGTAAACCATCCTGCTGTGTCTAGACGGAGATAGGTACCCTCTGTAAAATTGATGGAAGTGCATTTCTTTATACATAGCTGCTGGTAACATTTTATGAGTGTAAAGCAATTGGGTCACGAGTTTCTTCTCCTCTAGGTGTGGAAATTATGAAACCCACTGTTTGTCTATGTTTATTGTAACAAGGTGCACTCAGTCATTCTCATCCCACAACCAAGGGATTAGTCATATCTATGGTAGATAAAGAGGCCAGGACAGCTGAAATGCAATGTTGTGCCTGTAAAAATCTGAAATCATAAACCATGAGAAAAAAAAAAAGAAAAAAAAAAAGAACTTGCTTCTGAAAAAAAGAGTGGCTTTTTAATGTTCGGGATTTGCAAAAAAGGGGAGGAAAAGAGTGGTGACTATTGAGAGTCCAAGCATTTCAGTTACTGGCATCTTCTTATTCTTCTTCTCCAGTCAGCGGCCAGTGCTAAGAACACCACAGGGACATTGAAAACACTGAATGAGACACATTATGAAGACGTAGCAAACAATCAATCAGAAACTACCTGTCATTTTTAAGACCGCTTGTAACATGGCAGTAAAAAGCTGATTGGTTAGTATTTTATCTCTCTCCGAGGTTTGAAACATCTCCCCCGACGTCACATATTCAGTGCTTTTTAGGAGCCCTCTAACCACTGGCGCCTTAGATCTTGCCTTTAAATGTCTAGCTCTCCCTGCAATCAATGAACAACCAAAGCATTGTAGTTAGCTGTTAAACATGGTGCCATATTAAATTGCCTGTCCCAATCCTATGGAAAACTATAATCCTGAGCTTGTACTGCAGCATATAAATCAGGGTTATTCAAAATGCAGCTCTCCAGCTGCTGTGGAACTGCACATACCAGCATGTCCTTCCAGTTTTATTATTAGGGCATGCTAAAACTGTGTCAGGGTATGCTGGGATGTGTAGTTCCACGGCAGCTGGAGGGCCGCATGTTGAATACCCTTGCTACAGACCATGGGTCTTCAACTTGTGGCCCTCCAGTTGTTGTGGAACTACACATCCCAGCATGCCCTGCCTAAGTTTTAGCATGCCTTAATAACAAAACTGTGGCAGGACATGCTGGGATGTGTAGTTCCACAGCAGCTGGAGGGCCGCAGGTTGAAGACCCATGCTATAGACTCTCCAGCCACGGTCAATACTAGTTCTTTCAAGGCTTCTGGTACATTACAGTATCCTGCACTTTCGGCTGTGTCTGATAATGATTGTGAAAAAGTACCATCAATTCACAACTAAGACAGTCTACTAAACCTGATTGTGACTACCCTGCCACCGTGTGTGAAAATGGGGTAATCATTGGGGCATGATCAAACATCCCAGGGTTGTGACCAGCAATTCAGAAGCTAAGTACCATCTCCCACCCTGTTGCCCTCCTCAGAAATACCTTTTGCATGCCACGCACACCAGTGCAAAGTTCACTCAAATCAGGACTGTCATGTCTAAAGTGGGACAGTTGGGAGGTAAATAGATACAATAGGAAAATGTATACAAAGAGTAACATACATATTGTTTGAATGTAATATTTCCACTATACTTAACTGGCACATTTTTTCCCCAAAACCACTCAGTTGTCGGGTTTTTTTCATAAATTGAATTAGGTCAAGAAAATATTTAAAAAACTTATTCAAACTGATTTTATAAAAAAAAAAAAAAAAAAAAAAAAGTAGTAAGAATTGTAAAATATTATTTTTTCAAACAACGGGGCATAGCGACCATTACTACTTTGATATTCCCAGCAGCTGCTCATCTGAGCAGCCACCAAGTACACACTGGGGGGTCTGAGGAAGGGAATTTACATTTCCCAGGCGTCTACACCTCAGTGCAGCCGCCGGGTGGGCAGTGATCGCCAGCATAGCAGACAATGGGGGAGGGTGCATGTATGAGAAGAACCCTCTGTGATTGGGGCTGCTAGAAGATTATCTCACGGTCACTCTGAATTTCTGATTGGTCACACTGTTTTCCACCAGGTCAGTTAACCCACAGCCTGGTGTGGTAGTAAATGATGTGACTACGCCAGGCAAGTGGTTAAGGTGCCCATGAACTACTTAATCTGCCACATAGTTAATGATTCAATTAGTACTGGCTGAAACTAAATGGAGTTTCCTTGTTAACCTCCACTTACATCCTACAGATTACTTGTCTGATATTAATACATTATTACTGTCTATTTAATTCAGATTGGATTTTATTCATACAGTATGGTTGCCCACTTCACCACCATTTCTATCTACACCATTACAAGTAGGGGCAATTTACCCATTTTATGGAAAGTTTAAAATGGGGACAAATTGTAACCTAATTGTTCAATCTGATTGTTTTTCATCTTAAGTAGTTGAATATATTGTATGTGGGTGGGTATGCAACAGTATAATTCATCAATAATACTCAGAGCCGTCTTAACAGCAGTGTAGGCCCCTGGGCACAGCAATGCACTGGGCCCCCTACACATCCTCCAGCAGTAGGGGTGGGGGTGCTATCAGCGGCAGCATTGATGTCCTGCGGGCGGTAGGGGCTGTTCTATCTTTCGCTCAGCATGTAGGACTTGGAGCAGTAATTTCTCTAATTACTCCTTTACTGCACAGATGGGGCTAAACTGTATAATGGGGCATTGGGCTGAATGAAGAAGTCCTGGTACATGACTTCCAGGGTGGTAGGGGGTGTTTAATACATAGGGGAGGGGTGGCTAGTGGAGTGGGCTTAATATTTATCATTTTCTGGTGGGAGGGCAGCTTGCTTGACTGCAGATATCTCAAGTTCCTGAAAATATATTTCTTAGCTTTGAATGGAATAAAAAAAACTAGAGAGTCCCACCTTTCAGAAGGTTCTGGGGACTTGGGGATCAGAGTTCAGGAGCCAGAGCAATTCACCAGCGAAAATATTAAACTGCATACCAGGAGTGTGGAGCTGGAGCAGGGACCAGCTGCTTGAAGGCTGATATCTCTGGTTCTGGTCATAGTAGAGACAAGCTTCCAGTGTCCACCAAAAGGGGAGAGCCACAGCGTTTGGTTTATAACCTCAGAAATACTCTAAGTCAGACAGAACCCGAGATATCAGGCTGGGAAGAGCAATTTACAGGCTTGGATGGGGACCACTGCTTTCAAGTCGGATATCTCCAGTTCCCCAGGGCCGATTTTCAAAAATCTGGTACCCCTGGAAAGAGGAGACCCTCAGCTATCAGCCTAGGGCCCTTATTCTCTTGGGGCCCTTGGGCAAGAGCCCATACGAAAAGACGGCCCTGATAATACTGCTTTTCCACCAAAATCCCAGGTCTGACCCAGCATTTGGAACACTGTTCCGAGCCGGGTCAGACCAGGGATTTACCCCATTTCGACAGCGGCGCCGTCCTGGGATATACCCAGGTTGGTGCTGTTTACACAGCACCCGGTATTTGCTAGCGCTTGGTATTTCCACTGCACCTCACCCGGGAAAGACCGCTAAAAATCCTGCTGGTTACCAGGGTAAAAATTCCAGGTCCCTTTACCCGGGATTTTTGACTTGTAGTCGTTTCCACTGACAAACATTCCGGTTTGGTGCGCGTTCATGTGCAAAATCCCGTGATTTTCACGTCAGTGGAAATGGGGTATTAGTTACTAGCAAAGGAGGCCAAACTGCTGAGCTCCAGCAGCAGGGCCCCTACATCCAGCATCACTGGAGATTAGCAAACAGCAGATTGCACACTTTGGACAGCACACAAACTATGACATTGCACTGTATATAAAGCTTAAAGAAATTTACCATTTTCAAGAGTAAAATAAGTCTTAAGTGCACTGCACTTCTGAAAACCTGGTTTAAAAATAAATGTGTAGTATGGTGTTATGTTATATTAAAATGACACCAGTTTGTGAAGATTAGAGAAAACTAGCAAAATGATGAATGAAGGGAAAATCCAAGTGAGCCATCATTTCCTGCTATACACCAGTCAGGACGAGCGAGCTAATGAGAATATCTGCTGCTCAGCCGTGAGTTATATCCACATTGTGAGAAGTCAGGCTAAAATGGCTTGCGTGATCAATCCGTTTCCTGGGCTTTTATATATTTTGGGAGTGTGGCCTACTGCCAGTTTCTAGAAAAAGCGGCATTATTGTTTCCTCTAGGAAAAGGGAGCAATACAAAAGAATGTATTATCTACAGCTGACATTTAAGATTTCTACTGGCTTCCATGTGTTTTCTACCAGTTCATTTGGTACCCACAAGTTGAAGGTTGAAAATGTAACATAGTAAATAACACAGTAAGCAGATTTTCCTAACATGTTTCAAAGACAGTACCAGGATTTATACATCTTTTCCTGGAAAAGTCCCTATTAACCAAATGAACATAAAAACTACATTTTTCAGCAAATATACTTATTATTGCTATTGCTCTTATTTAAATAGCTCCAACACAAGGCGTGTTCAGAGTTAAACTGAACCAAGTCCATTTTTTGCCCACTGCCACTACCATGGTAGAGTGAAAACATATTTTACATAAATATAAATACCAGGGTGGTCCATAAGTGTGGAAACACCCTTCTAAAAAGGAAATTAGTAAAGAAATATTAATCCAGTGTCTACACATATGATATAGGAGTGGGGAAAACTTTTTAGACTATGTCACCAGCATGGCGTCCAACTTGAAATCAGCCATCTTGGATTCCATTTTTTAATCGGGAAGTTAGTGATGTGACATATCAAACAGATGCAACATTCCCAAACACTAGAGTCAATGTGAAAAGACGCCAATTGAACTATCAGTATATTTCTGGACTATGGGGAAAACCCCTACAAATACGGGAAGAACATATAAACACTACAAAGATTGGTGGGACTAAAACTTTGGGTACACACTGGAGAGATATTGGCCCAATATGCTGAATTGGAATGACATATCAGGCAATCCGGCAAATGTATATCCAATGTGTGCACTCCGGTGGTCAAGAGAAATCATCAGGATTGATGTGCTGCAAATCAAACCTGATGATATCACTAGCGTCCTGTAGTATGCAAATGAAGTATGGAATATCATCGTTCTGCCCTTAATTAACATCACTCCAGTGTGTACATACAATCTGGGCTGACCGTCATTCTTTCCAAAAGGTAGAATGAATGCCATAGCCCCAGGGTGTACACAGATGCCCAATCTTACAAGGTATTCTTGTTATCTGGAGATTAGAAGTTTTATCTTTTTATATAAATGATTAGTAACAATGCAAATAAATATGTTTCAATCAAATTGAAGAAACGAGATTCGACAGCGACTGCAACGCTCTAATTTTAAGCATGTCTGAATTTGAATAGATATAGCATAGAGCAGGGGTGGCCGGACTTTTGGCACCTGGGATCTACTTTTTGTTCACTTACTTACCGATGATCTACCGGCGTCAAATAACACCAATAATAACGCGCACATTTGAAAATAGCATTAATAATGGTGCCGTCAAATAACATCACCAATAATAATGCGCACAATTAGAAATAGCATTAAGAATGACAACATCAAATAACCCCCCTCTGTACAAATCCCCCCTTTTGCAGATCCCCTCCTTGTGCGGATACCCCTCTTCCAGTCCCCTGCATAATAGCCTCCTGTACAATAATACCATCTGTGCAGATCCTCCACCCGTTGCAGATCCTCCATGTGTAAAAAAATTACCCTTTGTGAAGATACCCCCTTCGCAGATCGTCCCTCCCCTTATGAAGAAACTCCCCTTTGCATAACTTACCTGAAAAGTTGTCATACTGCCTAGCTTCACTCCTCCCTCTCCCCGCAGTCACGGTTCCCGCTTCCACACTGCATGGCCTCCCGCTGGTTGCTTCTCCAGTCGTCGCCACCGCCGGCTGGATCAAACTGGATCCAACTAGCGATTTTCTGCTTCCTCAATCCTTCCTCTTTTCCTCTATTATGAAACCTACAGCTTCCTATTTAGTTTACTCACGCTACCTCTGTAGTGAACCCTCCCTTCACTGGATCCATCGATGGTGGCAATCAGATGGCAGAGTGCAGCAATGTTTTTTTTTCCCAGTGCAGGGGGCTAGCATAGCCAGTGCACATAGCCATAGTCCTTTCTCTGATTGACCCATTACCTGAGTCCCACCTCCCGGTCAAGGTCGTTTCTCTGACGACCACAGGTGATATAAACATTCATGGTTTTCTCCCATCGATGGAGGCCTTTGATGGTAGACTCATTAATGAACATCCATACACAGAACTGTATCATTCTGACATTCTTCACTAGCAGGCCATACACAGAGCTCAATATCATGACACCTACTGCAATAGGGAGGTGTTACATAAAATCACTATTTTATTCTATCATGATCATCCATAAAAAAAATATTCCCATAAAGTAAAAAAAAAAAAAAATCATCCACAAACTACAAGCTAGCAATTTTTAATTGTTCAAGCAGGGGGTCTCTGGCATCAGCCAATCCCAAAATGCCAGCAAGGGAACATATCTGATGCTAACTTATTGGACTCCCTAGGTTCTAGTAATTTATTTGTGTGTTTCATGTTTATGGGAATTTTTCAAGTTTTATTGCAGGTCTGGGAATTCCAGACATAGCAGAAGTGATAGGCAGAATTCCATGTTGAAATATCACTGCCAAATCCAGAATAAGGCAAATGTTCCACTGAACAGTTACAGTAAAGAGTTCTAATTCCAAAATAAGCCACCTTCTTTAGGGCCTAATTCAGGGCGAAAAAGCCACACATCTACGATCCATTACTGTGACATACGGGGGGACGCCCAGCACCGGGCAAGTCCGCCCCGCATGCCGGATCCAGCACCCCATCTCCCCGCAAACATGCCGAGCATCGCACATGTTTAGGGCGCAGCATAGAAGGCAGACGGCTACCTGTCATGCTTCGGGTCGCACCGAGCCACACTACGTCACACAGCCACCACGGCCTGCTCCACAAATGGTCCAGACACGCCTGCATTGTCCGAACCGTGCCCTGAAAACGCTCCCGCGACGCCCCCTCCCACCCCACGAACACCTCTGCCTGTCAATCAGGCAGATGTGTTTGCAGATGTGAGATGCCATCGCATATCACAGTGTGCGCACCTGCAGTGCGTCTGCTGCGCGTGCACACACTTCACAGGGCTTCAGCATGCGAACGCTGCCGCAGCAGCATTTCATGCTTAATTAGGCCCAAAAATGGGAGCATTACATTTCTTTTTTTACTACCAAACATATTCCTTGTATTTTTAATTTATATATTGCACTCATTTACAATAACATTTTTGTTGTATGAATATAAAATCAGCAATGATGGTATGCTAAAGCCAATAAACATACTGCATAATTTAAAATAAATATATTTGTATTTCTTATTCCCTGTGTGAAATTGGGTCATTTCTCAAATTTATGGTATTCTCAAGGTGGTCCTCAAAGAAACAAAATGCATACATTTCATACAGTCACCCTCCAGATTGCGATCAGAAATCCGACAAAACTACCGTGATGTGAGTTGTGGGCTTACCACACGCACTAACAGCGTCGCACCCAGCACTTAAGTTAGACAATGAGGTTTAACATGGCTAAACGTCATTCTTTATGTGCGGTAACCTGCATCTCCTGACATAAGTGCAGGGCGCGATGTGGCTAATTGAATAGCTCCAGGCACTCATTTTTGACGCAATATTCAATTACGCGTTTAATTGAATTCCCCTCAATATGTAAAAGGTCTAATAATCTTTGTAAAAAGCCAAAGTTTTGTGCATAAAGCACAAGGCTTATGTTTACATTTTGATATGCAAATCCTGAAGGGAAATCTTTTGTTATATAGTTTTTATTAAAATCAATGTATTATCCAAGTTAAAAGGATCACTAGACACTAAGGAGGAATTCAATATCATCGCAGGGATGTAGATCCCAGGTTAAGTACCCAGAGCTATTCAATGACTGGTTGGGTAAACCCGCGCCTAGTGGATTCCTGCTTGCACCCTCCTGAGGGTGTGAGCAGAGATCCATATTAAACTAGTACATTGGGGCTAGTCGCTGTGTTACAACGTGCAGTAACAGCATAGCGCTGGCACTTATCTAAGGGGATATAGTTTAACGCAACTAAGCTCCCAGGCATTGGTTGCCATAAAGTGCACATCCCAGGTTAATTGCTGCGGGCAATGCAGTCAACTGAATGGTATGCGGTTAGCATACCACTTGTCAGGATCCCGGCTGACACAATACCAATGCCGGGATCATGACGGGGGCACCATAACACTGACGGTATACCAGGGAGGTAGGTGATCCCCATCTATGGGTGTCCACGACACCCATAGAAGGAGAATACGAGAACGCAGCATGGCAAGCCCGCAAGGGGCTTCGTTGCGCTCGTCCCCCTGCCAGCATTCTACCGCTCAGGATGCCAATGTCTGTATACGGACATTCGGCATCCCGTGCGGCAGTAACATATACTGAACCCAAATTAATAGCTCCAGGCACTTAACTCCGCAAAACTAACTGAATTCCCCCTAAAACTGTAATGTTCAGATATGGTCCATGACAGTAATATATATATTGGTGGTCATTCCGAGTTGTTCGCTCGTTGCCGTTTTTTGCTATATTGCGATTAGTCGCTTACTGCGCATGCGCAAGGTTCGCAGAGCGCATGCGGTTAGTTATTTTACACAAAAGTTTGGTATTTTACTCACGGCATAACGAGGATTTTTAATCGTTCTGGTGATCGTAGTGTGATTGACAGGAAGTGTGTGTTTCTGGGCGGAAACTGGCCGTTTTCTGGGCGTGTGTGAAAAAACGCTGGCGTTTATGGGAAAAACGCAGGGGTGTCTGAAGGAACGGGGGAGTGTCTGGGCGAACGCTGGGCGTGTTTGTGACGTCAAACCAGGAACGAAACTGACTGAGCTGGTCGCAATGGCTGAGTAAGTCTGGAGCTACTCAGAAACTGCTAAGAAATTTCTATTCGCAATTCTGCAAATCTTTCGTTTGCAATTCTGCTAAACTAAGATACACTCCCAGAGGGCGGCGGCTTAGCGTGTGCAATGCTGCTAAAAGCAGCTGGCGAGCGAACAACTCGGAATGAGGGACATTGTTCAGCGTTCATCACATTTCTACAGCGGTTCATAGAATGAAAATAATAATTGTATTACAGACAGCTGAAGCCACTCCTGCATCTATTAGACAGAGTAACCTAAAGGAATGTGCTGTGGGTAAAGATGCTAAGGGGAAGATAAAAAATTTTCACGCAACAACAAAAAAAGAAAAGAAAAGTTTTACGGCAATTTTTGCCTAATGTTTTTTCTGGGCATTTTCGGATGAAAACACAGGACCCAGGATAAGTTCTCGGCCCTGTGTGTTTCGCAATCGCAGCAACAAAAGCAGAGCACTTATCTAGGATTTTATTTTGGGATCTCAGCAGGTCTCACATAAAAAAAAAATCCCCAATAATTGAATAGCATCAGGAGATCAATTATCCCTGGTAAATTACTGCAGCCAATTGAATTCCCCTTATAAGACTGCTGTGACTTCAACCTGACTCTAGATGCATGAACCCATTAATCCGCACTAATCAGCAGAAATATTCTGAAACCGGTTAGTAATGGTCTGCTCTGTCAATGGCCGGCACATCACTACCAACATTGGACACCAATGTGAAAACTTACAAAAATAAAAAAAAAATCACAATACCAGTTTATGCACATATTGAAACGTACCGTATATACTCGAGTATAAGTCGACCCGAATATAAGCCGAGGCACCTAATTCTACCACAAAAACCTGGGAAAACTTATTGACTCGAGTATAAGCCTAGGGTGGGAAATGCAGCTCTAGCCGTACACAGCCCTCAGTGCCAGATATGCCCTCATACTGCCAGATATGCCCCCACAGTGCCAGATATGCCCCCACAGTGCCAGATATGCCCCCACAGTGCCAGATATGCCCCCACACTGCCAGATATGCCCCCACACTGCCAGATATGCCCACAGTGCCAGATATGCCCCACAGTGCCTGATGTGCCAGATATGCCCTCATGCTGCCACATATGTCCCTCATGCTGCCACATATGACCCTCATGCTGCCACATATGCCCCTCATGCTGCCACATATGCCCCTCATGCTGCCACATATGCCCCCTCATGCTGCCAGATATGCCCCCTCATGCTGCCAGATATGCCCCCTCATGCTGCCAGATATGCCCCCTCATGCTGCCAGATATGTCCCCTCATGCTGCCAGATATGTCCCCTCATGATGCCACATATGCCCCCTCATGCTGCCAGATATGTCCCCTCATGCTGCCAGATACGTCCCCTCATGCTGCCACATATACCCCCTCATGCTGCCAGATATGCTCCCTCCCCAAGTGCCAGGTATGCCCCACAGTGTTGTTACTTACCCCTCCGTCGATCCCGCGCTGTCTTCTGGAGGGACACGAAGCGCACAGCACGCGCCTCTCCTGTGTCCCTCCTGCATCTTCGGCGGCCGCGGCAGGTCTATTAAAGGAAGTGCCGGTTCGTGATCAGAGGTCACGAACGGGTACTTCCTGTAATAGAACCGCCGCTGCTGCCGCCGGAGATGCAGGAGGGACACAGGAGAGCCGCGCGCTGTGCGCTTCGTGTCCCTCCTTCACACTGCTCTGCCTCTGCCTGTCACTGACTCGAGTATAAGCCGAGGTGGCTTTTTCAGCACAAAAAAAAGTGCTGAAAAAGTCGGCTTATACTCGAGTATATACGGTAAGTAGAATGCAGATATTCTTACATGAATTGTACATGCAACACACAATGCAACCGTGATTAAAAAATAAAAAATAAAACCAATGAGACAATAGGGTAAATGTAGCATGTTTTGTTTTTACTACTGTACCATTGCCATTTACATTTTGCAGTGAAACACGCCAAGAAGTTGTGACACCTAGCCACCGAACTGAATAAGATGTTTTGCTGCTCTTTATTTCACTCATGTAGCATATAAACAAATTAAAATTTATTCCCAATACGAACAGCAATACTTTTTTCTTACTTACCTATATTTTTAAAATGCCAGGATCAGAATAAGAAAGCACTGATGACACTGGTACAGCCACAAACTAAACAATGACCTTAGTGTAAAGCTTAGTTAAGGTACTTGCCAATTTCTGAGTAAATACAACAATGCTACTTACTGTACCATAAAAGGCAATGGAATGGAAATGGCTGTTCCAGCCAACTGAAAACACAGTGATGCAATACTGTAGTCGGCTGCGAACAAGTACTATACCAACCACGAATCACTGTCAAGAACATTAGATTGTTGGTTTTAATTTCTTTCCCATGGCTGTTATCCCAACATCCTGTATAAGTATGTACTAAAACAAACCCAGAATGTTGCTAGAATTTAAGGTTAAATACAGTGGTCGAAGTGTGCTAGTATACAACGGTATGACGTACCGGCACTTCGATTGCACAGACACTGAGGTTGAGTGGCTGTACAGTGGGGAAGTGGCTTGCTGCATGTGTGACAGCCACACACGTATTGCCGCCTGCCCGTATAAAACTATGTCCCACCGCCAGCTTCACCGGCGACTGCCTGCTCGGCGGCTCTTCCTCCCAGTCCTGGCATCTCCTGTCCCAGTCCCCACTGGCGCTGACATCCTCCCCTCCAGGCTTCTTGCCTATGCAGCCATCCAGAGCCATAACTACACTTTTTGGTAACCTGTGCCAGAGAAAGAATTGGCGCCCTCCCCTCCATTTTTGCAATAGGGACAGAAGGCGCATGCCTCGTGATGGAGGGGCATGACAAGAATGATCCCAGAGAACGCTCAGGCTTAGATGCCCCTACACACACATATATATATATATATATATATATATGAAGCATGCTTGGTGTAAGCCCATGATGCTCCTATTTAGTAATACATCTGTAAGCTACTTGCCTTGAAAAATATTACATTAGGAATCAAAACGTTGGCTGTAATTTCCTATATCTATACAGCATGCAAGTATAATAAAAAGAAGACAAACATGTTTGTTTGTGCTGCCTGACGACGGGCAATATATCCCAGAAACACTGCATACCTCAAGTTTGCTCATGTGATTTATTGACTTTATTTTGACCACAGAGTGCAGAGTTATGTTTTATAAAAAAAATAATCAGCATTGCAATTAAGCAGATCTATGTAGTGTGCAGTCACACATTCAATCAGCCACACACTACACTGATCTGCTCAGACGCAATGCTGATCACTCCCTCACAAAGTACAAGGTAAGCCTCAAATAGTTAGAATTCTCTAGCTTAGAATTATCTACCTTTATATGCAAAGGCAGATAGCTCAATGAATAGATTGTGTGACTGCAATGCCACAGGCAATGGGTTTGAATCCCCGGTATGTCAGCATCTTGAAATTTAATAAAGGACTGTGTGACTGAATAACTAAGAAATATCAAGCTAAGTTCATGACTGTTGTACAGATATTAGTGAAAGAAGGGGTCAGGATTGGAGACAGGAGTGGTCAGGAGATGCTGGGCTTCAAAATGGGGGGGGGAGCTGCAAATGAAAGCAATATAGATATTTGACAGGTGCCGCCAACAGCACTCCCTACCCCGGAGGCGTCGGAACTGGGGGGGCAAGGGGGCAGCTCCCCCCCCCCCCCATAGAGAGGCGCCAATGGTGTACAGGAGGAGCGATGTGCTGTCAGGTTAAAGACCGCACATCACATCCTCAATGTCCCAGGCCCGGTGCTACCCCCTCAGCAAGGTCTGCAAAGCAGGGAGGCGCCGGGTCGGAGATGCGCTCTCCCTGCTCTGCGACCTTGCTGATATGTGCAGCCGATGCTGCCGGCTGCCAGCGCTTGTCACTCTGACAGGCAGCAGTGGCGCCGGCAGCATGAAAAGTGGCTCCCCCCTCTCTGCCTCCTTACTGAGGGAGCCGCACAGTCTCCGTCTCTGCTCCAGCCCCAGGCACCCAGCAGCGACCTGTCTGGCAACCTCCTGTTCCGCTGTCAGTACTTCCTCGTCAGGTGGCTTTCATAGCCATACCACCTGACGCGGAGCACTGACAGCTGAAACAGCAGTGGCCCACTGATCATAGCTCCAAGCACTGGAGAGACATCTGCACCGCCCATCAGGTTCATCGTGGAAGCTGTTGTGGGCGCCATCCGGGACTTAGCCATGCTGACCACATACACTCAGGCATGCACACGGCCGGCCAGAGAAGTAAGTGGTATGGGATTTGAAGTTTATGTTTTACTGCTCATACCATGATGTATTGCGCCCCTTACAACGGACTGCACATGGATTATTCCTGGAGGCTTCTCAGTAAAGACGCTACCCAGCCAGCCCAGGGCATAGATCGAGGGAAGCCAGATATGGGGACTACTGCCTGAACCAGCAAAACGCCGGCAAAGTGAGTAACCACAGGTGGCTGTTGGGAGAACACCTTCAATCCCCTTTGCTTTGCTTTATTGGTTCCTTCCCTTCCTGTGCCTCGGACAACATTAAACATCTTGGTTTAAATGTAAATTCAAGTAGACTAAAGTATCTTGCCCCACCCCCTGCCCCTCCACTTACTCTAACCTTCTCCTCCCGCAGCCTAACCCTAACTATCCCCCCCACAGACTAACCTTAACTGCCCCCCCATGCAGCCTAACCTTAACCATCCCCCCATGCAGCCTAACCTTAACCATCCCCCCACAGCCTAACCCTAACTGTCCCCCCTCCGCATCCTAACCCAAACCATCCTGCCCCGCCAGCTTAACCCTGAATGTCCCCCCTCCGACAGCCTAACCCTGACCATCCCGCTCCCTGCAGTCTAAGCATCCTATATATGGTAATCGACAGTCGGTGGGGATGGCTCTCCATATGTTATAATATGTATACGAATGTTTAATTCACACTTGGATTTACAGTATTTTAGTTATTCTAATAAAGCAATTTTTATAGGCCCCTTTCCTCACTCTCCCTGTAAGTCCACCCTCAGTGCCACTGTCCTCACTCTCCCTGTAAGTCCACCCTCAGTGCCCCTGTCCTCACTCTCCCTGTAACTCCCCCCTCAGTGCCCCTGCCTTCACCCTCCCTTTAACACCCCATCAGCACCCATGCCCTTACCCTCCCTGTAACTCCATCAGTGTCCCTGCCCTCACCCTCCACGTAACTTCCCGTCAGCGTCCCTGCCCTCACCCTCCATGTAGCTCCCCCCTCAGTGTGCACTCACCCTCCTTCTAACTCCCCCCTCATCATCCCTACTCTCACCCTCCCTGTAACTGCCCCTCACGGTCCCAGCCCTTACCCTCCCTCTAACTCCCCTGTCAGGGTCCGTGCCCTCACCCTCCCTGTACTCACCCCCAGTACCCATTCCCTCACCCATCCTGCAACTCCCCCCTCAGTGTTCCTCACACTCCTTCTAACTCCCTGTCAGCATCGATGCCCTCACCCTCCCTGTAACTCCCCCTCAGCATCCGTGCCCTTGCCCTCCCTGTAACTCCCACGGCCACTACTATCAGTCACCTCGACGCCAGCACTGCACTGGTCACGGCTAGTGCTTGATCTACTCTCCCTGCTACATGGGGCACATGGTGGGAAACCAGAGGGACATGGGAGAGCTGAAGTGTTAATTTTGCTGTTCTGTGTTCAAATAGTCGCCACTTCCCGGGGGGGGGGGTTTATATTTGCCGTGCAAGTGTGCGATTGCATACTGCGATTGTGTACGCCGAGCTGCTAAAATCCAGTAAAATCCACTTTGTGTAGTCGGTGCGCAGCCCAGGACTTACTCCTACAGTGCTATCACATCAGGCTGATCGGGGCCGGAGCCGACGTCAGACACCAACCCTGAAAACGCTTGGGCACGCCTGCGTTTTTCCGGAAACTCCCAGTAAACGGTCAGTTACCACCCGCAAACGGCTAACTCCTGTCAATCACCTTGTGAACACCCGTGCAAACGTATTTTTCGCACCATTCCGTCGCTGACTAGCGATGGCCTTTGTTGCTGTCCGACGCACGTGCGCATTGCGGTGCATACGCAGTTAGTACCTGATCGCCTGTTGTGCGAAAACGTACAGCAGCGATAAGATCTGAATGACCCCCTTAGTGTGGATCTGGCCTTCTCAATGTATTTCAAGTGGATCTGGCCTTTAGCGATTCAGCAATTTAGGGGCGCCAAAAAGAGATTATATCTTGCGCCCCCAACCTAAAAACGTTCTGACGCCCCTGCCCTACCCTGCAGTGCTATGTGCGATGCTCCCTCCGCACACACCTAGTTATGGCATCCATCTCCCACTGCATCTCTCAAAGAACCATTTGCAAACTTTTATACTCGACATATCCTGCAGTTCTCAGTAGAAGAAGAAAATATCACTTATCTTCATATACAAAATATAGAAAGAACAGCAGGCTGAGAATAAAATAACAGTGGGTACCTCTGCACCACAGAACTTCTCTTCTATGCTATCAAAACAAAGAGTTTCACAAAAATGGCATCTTTCCACATGTGTAAGTAACAGAAAGAAAACAAAAATAGGATTTTAATACCTACCGGTAAATCCTTTTCTCTTAGGCCGTAGAGGATGCTGGGGTCACATCAAGAACCATGGGGTATAGATGGAATCCACAGGAGACATGGGCACTTTAACACTTTCAAAGGGTGTGAACTGGCTCCTCCCTCTATGCCCCTCCTCCAGACTCCAGTTATAGGAACTGTGCCCAGGGAGACGGACATTTCGAGGAAAAGGATTTATTGTTAAACTAAGGTGAGATACATACCAGCTCACACCTCAAGCACGCCGTACAACATGGCATTCAACACAACGCAAGTCAACGGCATGAACAACATCAGCAACAGGCCGACTATAAACGTAACACAACATGTGTGTAATCACAACTAATAACTGCAGATACAGTACGCACTGGGAGAGTGCCGTAACTAGGCATTTTAGCGCTGTGTGCAAGAAACGACATTGGCGCCCCCCCCCCCCCATGTAAGATAGTGGCAGTGCGCGCCGTAAGCGCGGGAAAAATATATAGGGGCGTGGCTTTATGGGGAAGGGGCGTGGCCACAAAATAATAGCAATTCATACTACGGTGCACAGTAGTCTCCATTATTCAAATTGCACTGCACAGTAGCGCTACTACACCAGGTAGAGACCCTTTTATACATTACGGCAGACAGCGTCCCCCTTTTTACACATTACAGCAGACAGTCCCCCTTTTTACACATTACGGCAGACAGCGTCCCCCTTTTTACACATTACAGCAGACAGTCCCCCTTTTTACACATTACGGCAGACAGCGTCCCCCTTTTTACACATTACAGCAGACAGTCCCCCTTTTTACACATTACGGCAGACAGCGTCCCCCTTTTTACACATTACGGCAGACAGTCCCCCTTTTTCACACATTACGGCAGACAGCGTCCCCCTTTTTACACATTACAGCAGACAGTCCCCCTTTTTACACATTACGGCAGACAGCGTCCCCCTTTTTACACATTACGGCAGACAGCGTCCCCCTTTATACACATTGCGGCAGCCAGTCCCCCTTTTTACACATTGCGGCAGCCAGTCCCCCTTTTTACACATTGCGGCAGCCAGTCCCCTTTTTACACATTGCGGCAGCCAGTCCCCCTTTTTACACATTGCGGCAGCCAGTCCCCTTTTTACACATTATGGCAGGCGGTGTCCGAGAGAGAGAGAGAGAGAGAGAGAGAGAGAGAGAGATACTTACCATGTCCCCGCTGACAGGCTCCTCGTGCAGCTTCCTCGGTGCAGGCAGGTGAGAAGGAGGAGGAGGGAGGGGGACTGGAGCCGCAGCAGCGCTATGTAATTGGTAGTAAGCGCCGCTGCAGCAGTTCCCTCTTCTTCCGTATTGGATGCCCGGCGCTGCTGTGGATGCTGGGATGGAGGAACCACATCCCAGCATCCACAGCAGCGCCAGGCAGCCAATACGGAAGGAGAGGGGGCTGCTGCAGTGGCGCTTACTACCAATGAAATAGCGCTGCTGCGGCTCCAGTCCCCCTCCCTCCTCCTCCTTCTTCTCCCCTGCCCGGCGCTGCTCTCTTCTCCCTCCACAGCGCGGCGGCACACAGCACAGAACAGGTGGCATGTAATGAGTCAATTTGACTCATTACATGCCGCTGGCCGTGCGCCCTCAGGGCAACTGCGCTGTGTGCCATGCCCACTTGGCACACACGTAGTTACAGCCCTGCACTGGGACAGGCGCCCAGCATCCTCTACGGACTAAGAGAAAAGGATTTACCGGTAGGTATTAAAATCCTATTTTCTCATACGTCCTAGAGGATGCTGGGGTCACATCAAGAACCATGGGGTTTATACCAAAGCTCTAGAACGGGCGGGAGAGTGCGGATGACTCTGCAGCACTGATTGACCAAACATGAGGTCCTCATTAGCCAGGGTATCAAACTTGTAGAACTTCGCAAAGGTGTTTGAACCCGACCAAGTAGCTGCTCGGCAAAGTTGTAATGCCGAGACCCCTCAAGCAGCCGCCCAGGACGAGCCCAGCTTCCTGGTAGAATGGGCCTTCACCGATTTCGGTAACGGCAATCCAGCTGTAGAATGAGCCTGCTGAATCGTATGACAGATCCAGCGCGCAATAGTCTGCTTGGAAGCAGGAGCCCCAATTTTATTGTGAGCATACAGGACAAACAGAGCCTCTGTTTTCCTAAACTGAGCCGTTCTGGCGACATAAATTTTCAAAGCTTTTACTACAACGAGAAGCTTCGATTCCAGCAAGGCGTCAGTAGCCACTGGCACCACAATAGGTTGGTTCAAGTGGAACGACGAAACCACTTTCGGCAGAAACTGCCGACGAGTCCTCAATTCTGCTCTATCTTCATGGAAGATCAAATAAGAGCTCTTGTGAGACAAGGCCGCCAATTCGGACACCCGCCTTGCGGATGCCAAGGCCAACAGCATGACCACTTTCCAAGTAAGGAATTTCAACTCTACCTCCTGTAAAGGTTCAAACCAATGAGATTGAAGGAACTGCAACACCACGTTAAGATCCCATGGTGCCACAGGGGGCACAAAGGGAGGTTGGATGTGCAATACGCCTTTCACGAAGGTCAACTTCTGGAAGGGAAGCCAATTGTTTTTGGAAGAAAACCGATAAAGTCGAAATATGAACTTTAATTGAGACCAACTTTAGGCCCGCATCCACACCGGCTTGTAGAAAATGGAGAAAACGTCCTAACTGAAATTCTTCAGTAGGAGCTTTCTCCAAATATGGTGGTAATGTTTAGACATTACTCCTTTCCTGGCCTGAATAAGAGTGGGGATGACTTCCTTGGGAATACCCTTTCGGGCTAGGATCCGGCATTCAACCTCCAAGCCATCAAACGAAGTCGCGGTAAGTCTTGGAACACGCATGGCCCCTGCTGTAACAGATCCTCCCTCAGAGGAAGAGGCCAGGGATCTCCTATGAGTAATTCCTGAAGATCTGGATACCAAGCCCTCCTTGGCCAATCTGGAACAATGAGGATCACTTGAACCTTTGTTCTTCTTATGATATTACTTTTGGAATGAGTGGAAGCGGAGGAAACACGTACACCGACCGAAACATCCACAGTGTCACTAGGGCATCCACTGCTATTGCTTGAGGGTCTCTCGACCTGGAACAATATCTCTGAAGTTTCTTGTTGAGGCGAGATGCCATCATGTCTATTTGAGGAATTCCCCAAAGACTTGTCACTTCTGCAAAGACCTCTTGATGAAGACCCCACTCTCCTGGATGCAGATCGTGTCTGCTGAGGAAGTCTGCTTCCCAGTTGTCCACTCCTGGAATGAAGATCGCTGATAAAGCGCTTGTATGCCTTTCCGCCCAACGGAGCACTTTTGTGGCCTCTGCCATTGCCGCTCTGCTCTTTGTCCCGCCCTGGCGGTTTATGTACGCTACTGCTGTTATGTTGTCCGACTGAATCAAGACGGGCCGATTGCAAAGAAGATGTTCCGCTTGCAGAAGGCCGTTGTGAATGGCCCTTAACTCCAGAACGTTTATGTCTAGACACATTTCCTGGCTTGACCATTTTCCCTGGAAGCTTTCCCCCTGCATGACTGCTCCCCAGCCTCGGAGACTCGCAGCCGTGGTCACTACGATCTAGTTCTGGACCCCGAACCTGCGTCCCCCTAGGAGGTGAGAGCTGTGCAGCCACCACAGGAGTGAGATTCTGGTCTTGGAGGACAGGGTTATCCTTCGGTGCATGTGTAGATGGGACCCGGACCACTTGTCCAATAGGTCCCACTGAAACACTCTGGCATGGAATCTGCCAAACTGAATGGCCTCGTAGGCCGCCACCATCTTCCCCAGCAACTGAGTGCATTGATGGATCGATACTTTCAGTATTTGTCTGACCAGGTTCTGAATTTCCAGAGCCGTTTCCACTGGAAGAAAAACTCTCTGTAATTCTGCATCCAGAATCATTCCCAAAAACGACAGCCGTTTCGTCGGAACCAACTGCGATTTTGGCAAGTTTAGTAGCCAACCATGTTGCTGCAGAATTGTCAGGGAGAGCGTAATGTTCTGCAGTAATTGGTCCCTGGATCTCGCCTTTATCAGGAGATCGTCCAAGTACGGGATAATTGTGACTCCTTGTTTGCGCAGGAGAACCATCATTTCGGCCATTACTTTGGTGAAAACCCTCAGAGCAGTGGACAGACCAAACAGCAACGTCTGAAATTGGTAATGACTATCCTGAACTGCAAACCTCAGGTAAGCCTGATGTGGAGGATAAATGGGAACATGTAAGTAGGCATCCTTTATGTCTACCGACACCATAAAATCCCCCTCCTCCAGACTGGAGATCACAGCCCGGAGAGATTCCATTGAGAAATTGAGGGATTTGAGGTTCAGGATTGGTCTGACTGAGCCGTCCGGCTTCGGGACCACGAACAGGCTCGAATAAAAGCCTTCTTCCTGTTGCGACGGGGGAACCCTGACAATGGCTTGATTGTGACACAATTTTTGTATTGCAGCGCAAACCACTTCCCTGTCTGGAAGAGAAGCTGGTAAGGCTAATTTGAAATAACGTTGAGGGGGGACGTCTTGAAACTCCAGTTTGTACCCCTGGGACACTATTTCTAAAACCCATGGAACGAGCCCAGAACTGACTGAAGAGCCCGAGACGTGCCCCCACCGGTGCGGACTCCCGCAGAGGAGCCCCAGCGTCATGTGGTGGACTTGGCAGAAGCCGGGGAGGACTTCTGCTTCTGGGAACCGGCCTCGGCTGGTGATCGCTTACCCTTTCCCTTTCCTCTAGTAGCAAGGAAGGAAGACCCATGGCCTGTTCTGTATTTATTGGGCCGAAAGGACTGCATCTGATAGTAGTGTGCTTTCTTTTGTGGTGCAGGCACATAAGGTAACAATGATGACTTACCCGCGGTAGCCGTAGATACCAACTCAGCGAGGCAGTCACCAAACAATACACCACCTTTATACGGTAGAGACTCCATAGCTTTCTTAGAGTCAGCATCAGCATTCCATTGATATAAATGGATTTCAATGTATTTTCCTGCCTACGATCCGCAGGATCCTTTAGGGCTTGCCGTGTCAGGGGATGGAAGAGCCACCTTTTTGATCAGCCGTGATAAAGCTTTGTCCACAATGGGGGGTGACTCCCATTTTTCCCTATCCCCAGAGGGAAACGGATACGCCACTACAATCCTTTTGGGAATCTGAAACTTTTTGTCAGGACTTTCCCAAACCTTTTCACAAAGCGCGTTCAGTTCATGAGAGGGAGGAAATGTTACCTCAGGTTTCTTCCCTTTATACATACAGACCCTAGTATCAGGAAGAGTAGGGTCCTCCGTGATATGGAATACATCTTTTATAGCCACAATCATGTACTGAATGCTCTTTGCCAGATTTGGATCTAATCTGGCATCACTACTTGAGTCAGTGTCCGTGTCGGTATCCGTGTCTGCCAGCTGGGCAAATGAACGTTTTTGTGACCCCGAGGGGGTCTGGACTTGAAACAACACATCCTTTACGGATTTCTTCCAAGCCTGGTTCTGAGACTCAGATTTATCCAATCTTTTATTAATCAGAGCCACATTTGCATTCAAAGCACTCAAAACATTCACCCAATCAGGTGTCGGCAGTGCCGACAGGGTCACTCCCACAGCCGTTTGTGTCCCTAACATAGTCTCCTCCTGGGAAGAGCACTCCGCCTCAGACATGCCGACACACGTGCACCCACCACACGCACATACACTGGGCCTATAGGGGACAGACCTACAGTAAAGCCTGTCAGAGGGAGATATTGCCAGCTCACACCCCAGCGCCTAATCCCGGTCTGAAAACACTACAGACAATGTCCCAGACCTGCAGCGCTTTTATAAGTTAATATAATGCACCAAAATTACTGTGTGCCCCCCCCCCATTTTGCACCCTGTACAGCAGTGTGAGGAAGGACCAGCTGCAGCCTTGTGTAGAGAAAATGGCGCCTGGCTGTGTGCTGTGAGGGGTAAGCCCTGCCAACCTACTGGCGCGCTTCAGACCCGCTCTTTTTTAATACTTTTTTATACTGGCGGGGGTCCAGACAGTGCCCTGGCACTTAGTCCGCTCTTGCCAGTTAGATATTTGAGGTTAGGATGCTGCCCAGGGTGCCCCCCCCCCGCGCCCTGTAGTGCCGCTGAATGTGGGAGCATGGCGCACAGCGCGGCCGCTGTGCGGTACCTCAAAGCGGTCACTGAAGTCTTCTGATCTTCTTCTACTCACCTGTCTTCTGACTTCTGGCTCTGCAAGGGGAGTGACGGCGGGCTCTGGGAACGAGCATCTAGGCGTACCTAGCGATCAGACCCTCAGGAGCTAATGGTGTCCTGTAGCCAAACCAGCAGAGCCTTTAAACTCAGAGAAGTAGAAGTAGGTCTGACTTCTCTCCCCTAAGTCCCACGAAGCAGAGAGACTGTTGCCAGCAGTCTCCCTGAACATAAAAAACCTATCAATAAGTCTTTTTTCAGAGAAACTCAGTAGAGCTCCTCAGTGTGCATCCAGTCTGCCTGGGCACAGATTCTAAACTGGAGTCTGTAGGAGGGGCATAGAGGGAGGAGCCAGTTCATACCCCTTTGAAAGTCTTAAAGTGTCCATGTCTCCTGTGGATCCCGTCTATACCCCATGGTTCTTGATGTGACCCCAGCATCCTCTAGGACGTATGAGAAAAACTTATTGGGCTGCCACTGGTTACCTGCAATTGTTTTTTCCCCGTTTTATCTTTCTTTTACTCCCCACTATGTGCTTTTCCTGTAATGTGTACCTCCACTGATTGCACACCCTGCCAGTGTGACCTACATACAGGGTACATCATACTACTACCACACAAGTGTCAGTTTTCCCATATATCCACTGGGCCTTGGTATGGCTCAGCTACCACAGTGTAAACTTCGTAGTGCGCCCAACATGGCTGACTCATCTGGTGCACTTGTGGATGGGATGAAAAATACACGGACTTGGTGGTTTTGTTGGAACCCTACTCTGAACTTTAGGACTCTGCAATGTCCCCATTTTCTGTGTTATCTCTTCTAGGGGTAGACTATTCCACCCTGGGTAATCCTATGCAGTGCGTCCAAGATGGCTGCCGCACCTGGTACCTTGTGAGGGTGGAATATACAACCCTAGGAAGTTATTACCCAAAATGCCTACACCAATACTGCATTATACTGTCTGTGCGCTCAACGTTTTCTTTTATGTCTGTGTGGCTTGTCTAAGGCTGCATTACTTAAATATTCTGTATTATGTGCATTGTTTTTGATGTCTGTAAAGCACCTCGAGTCCTGTTGGAGAGAAAGCGCTATATAAATAAAATTATTATTATTATTATTATTATTAAAGTATACTGCAGGTGTTTTTCTGAGCATTGCTAGCTGTGCAAGATTACTTATATTGGCTGATAATTCTTATAGCAAAGTGAACACTTTCCCATATATGCCCTCGTTTCTGGCACGCGCAACAGTACACCCTGGGGTGAACACTAAGGGCCTGATTCACGTTGGATTGCAAATTCTGCTAAGTAGCAAAATTTGCTATTCATGTGATTGCATGCTGTGATTGCATCGCAATTTCTGCTTGATCATAGAAATTAGGGTTGCCTTCTGCAGGCACAGCTTAGCTGGAAGATATCAAAGGTAGCTATGCATGTGGAAGTTGTAAGGTGTGTAAATTATTAGACAAGGAAAAAACTGTTTTTTATGATAAAAATAAAACCAGAATATATCAGATTAACAGCTTTATCAATTGTAATTCCACTCATGTGGTGTACATGATTATATGCCCTTGTGGATACAAATATATAGGAAAAACTAAGAGAATGTTAAAAATCCGTATCCTTGAACATACCCGAAATATAAAAAAAATAAGATTTTACTTACCGATAAATCTATTTCTCGTAGTCCGTAGTGGATGCTGGGGACTCCGTCAGGACCATGGGGATAAGCGGCTCCGCAGGAGACAGGGCACAAAACTAAAGCTTTAGGATCAGGTGGTGTGTACTGGCTCCTCCCCCCATGACCCTCCTCCAAGCCTCAGTTAGGATACTGTGCCCGGACGAGCGTACACAATAAGGAAGGATATTGAATCCCGGGTAAGACTCATATCAGCCACACCAATCACACCGTATAACTTGTGATCTAAACCCAGTTAACAGTATGACAAACGTAGGAGCCTCTGAACAGACGGCTCACAACAAATAACAACCCGATTTTTTTTGTAACAATAACTATGTACAAGTATTGCAGACAATCCGCACTTGGGATGGGCGCCCAGCATCCACTACGGACTACGAGAAATAGATTTATCGGTAAGTAAAATCTTATTTTCTCTGACGTCCTAAGTGGATGCTGGGGACTCAGTCAGGACCATGGGGATTATACCAAAGCTCCCAAACGGGCGGGAGAGTGCGGATGACTCTGCAGCACCGAATGAGAGAACTCCAGGTCCTCTTTAGCCAGGGTATCAAATTTGTAGAATTTTACAAACGTGTTCTCCCCCGACCACGTAGCTGCTCGGCAGAGTTGTAATGCCGAGACCCCTCGGGCAGCCGCCCAGGATGAGCCCACCTTCCTTGTGGAATGGGCCTTGACAGATTTAGGCTGTGGCAGGCCTGCCACAGAATGTGCAAGTTGAATTGTGCTACAAATCTAACGAGCAATCGTCTGCTTAGAAGCAGGAGCACCCAGCTTGTTGGGTGCATACAGTATAAACAGCGAGTCAGATTTTCTGACTCCAGCCGTCCTTGAAACGTATATTTTCAATGCCCTGACAACGTCCAGCAACTTGGAATCTTCCAAATCGCTAGTAGCCGCAGGCACCACAATAAGCTGGTTCAGGTGAAACGCTGACACCACCTTAGGCAGAAACTGAGGACGCGTCCGCAGTTCTGCCCTGTCCGAATGGAAAATCAGATATGGGCTCTTATACGATAAAGCCGCCAATTCTGATACTCTCCTGGCTGAAGCCAGGGCCAGTAGCATGGTTACTTTCCATGTAAGATATTTCAAATCCACCGATTTGAGTGGCTCAAACCAATGGGATTTGAGAAAATCCAAAACTACATTCAGGTCCCACGGAGCCACTGGGGGCACAACCGGGGGCTGTATATGTAGTACTCCTTTTACAAAAGTCTGGACTTCAGGAACTGAAGCCAATTCTTTCTGGAAGAAAATCGACAGGGCCGAAATTTGAACCTTAATGGACCCCAATTTGAGGCCCATAGACAATCCTGTTTGCAGGAAATGTAGGAATCGACCCAGTTGAAATTCCTCCGTGGGGGCCTTCCTGGCCTCACACCACGCAACATATTTTCTCCAAATGCAGTGATAATGTTGTGCAGTCACCTCCTTCCTGGCTTTAACCAGTGTAGGAATGACCTCTTCTGGAATGCCTTTTTCCTTTAGAATTCGGCGTTCAACCGCCATGCCGTCAAACGCAGCCGCGGTAAGTCTTGGAATAGACACGGTCCCTGCTGAATCAGGTCCCGTCTTAGAGGTAGAGGCCACGGATGTTCCGTGAGCATCTCCTGAAGTTCCGGGTACCAAGTTCTTCTTGGCCAATCCGGAGCCACGAGTATCGTTCTTACTCCCCTTTGCCGTATAATTCTCAGTACTTTGGGTATGAGAGGCAGAGGAGGAAACACATACACTGACTGGTACACCCACGGTGTTACCAGAGCGTCCACAGCTATTGCCTGAGGGTCTCTTGACCTGGCGCAATACCTGTCCAGTTTTTTGTTGAGGCGAGACGCCATCATATCCACCTTTGGTTTTTCCCAACGGTTCACAATCATGTGGAAGACTTCTGGATGAAGTCCCCACTCTCCCGGGTGTAGATCGTGTCTGCTGAGGAAGTCTGCTTCCCAGTTGTCTACTCCCGGAATGAACACTGCTGACAGTGCTATCACATGATCTTCCGCCCAGCGAAGGATCCTTGCAGCTTCTGCCATTGCTCTCCTGCTTCTTGTGCCGCCCTGTCTGTTTACGTGGGCGACTGCCGTGATGTTGTCCGACTGGATCAACACCGGCTGACCCTGAAGCAGGGGTTTTGCCAGGCTTAGAGCATTGTAAATTGCTCTTAGCTCCAGTATATTTATATGAAGAGACATCTCCAGGCTTGACCATACTCCCTGGAAGTTTCTTCCCTGTGTGACCGCTCCCCAGCCTCTCAGACTGGCATCCGTGGTCACCAGGACCCAGTCCTGTATGCCGAATCTGCGGCCCTCTAACAGATGAGCACTCTGCAACCACCACAGAAGAGACACCCTTGTCCGTGGCGATAAGGTTATCCGCTGATGCATCTGCAGATGCGATCCGGACCATTTGTCCAGCAGATCCCACTGAAAAGTTCGTGCGTGGAATCTGCCGAATGGAATTGCTTCGTAAGAAGCCACCATCTTTCCCAGGACTCTTGTGCATTGATGCACAGACACTTTTCCTGGTTTTAGGAGGTTCCTGACAAGTTCGGATAACTCCTTGGCTTTCTCCTCCGGAAGAAACACCTTTTTCTGAACCGCGTCCAGAATCATTCCCAGGAACAGCAGACGTGTTGTCGGGGTCAACTGAGATTTTGGAAAATTCAGAATCCACCCGTGTTGTTGCAGCACTACTTGGGTTAGTGCTACTCCGTCCTCCAGCTGTTCTCTGGACCTTGCCCTTATCAGGAGATCGTCCAAGTAAGGGATAATTAATACGCCTCTTCGTCGCAGAAGAATCATCATTTCGGCCATTACCTTGGTAAAGACCCGAGGTGCCGTGGACAATCCAAACGGCAGCGTCTGAAACTGATAATGACAGTTTTGCACCGCGAACCTGAGGTACCCTTGATGTGAAGGGCAAATTGGGACATGCAGGTAAGCATCCTTTATGTCCAGGGACACCATAAAGTCCCCTTCTTCCAGATTCGCTATCACTGCTCTGAGTGATTCCATCTTGAACTTGAATTTTTGTATGTACAGGTTCAAAGATTTCAGATTTAGAATAGGTCTTACCGAGCCGTCCGGCTTCGGTACCATAAATAGCGTGGAGTAATACCCCTTTCCCTGTTGTAGGAGGGGTACCTTGACTATCACCTGCTGAGAAAACAGCTTGTGAATGGCTTCCAATACCGTCGCCCTGTCTGAGGGAGACGTTGGCAAAGCAGACTTTAGGAACCGGCGAGGGGGAGACTTCTCGAATTCCAACCTGTAACCCTGAGATACTACCTGCAGGATCCAAGGGTCCACCTGTGAGCAAGCCCACTGTGCGCTGAAATTCCTGAGTCGACCCCCCACCGCTCCTGAGTCCGCTTGTACAGCCCCAGCGTCATGCTGAGGGCTTTGCAGAACCCTGGGAGGGCTTCTGTTCCTGGGCAGGGGCTGCTTGCTGCCCTCTCTTACCCCTTCCTCTGCCCCGGGGCAGATATGACTGTCCTTTTGCCCTCTTGTTCTTATAGGACCGAAAGGACTGCGGCTGAAAAGACGGTGTCTTTTTCTGTTGGGAGGGGGTCTGAGGTAAAAAGGTGGATTTTCCGGCAGTTGCCGTGGCCACCAGATCCGATAGACCTACGCCAAATAATTCTTCCCCTTTATACGGCAATACTTCCATATGTCGTTTGGAATCCGCATCACCTGACCACTGTCGCGTCCATAAACTTCTTCTGGCAGATATGGACATCGCACTTACTCTCGATGCCAGAGTGCAAATATCCCTCTGAGCATCTCGCATATAAAGAAAAGCATCCTTTAATTGCTCTATAGTCAATAAAATACTGTCCCTATCCAGGGTATCAATATTTTCAGTCAGAGAATCCGACCAGACCACCCCAGCACTGCACATCCAGGCTGAGGCGATGGCTGGTCGCAGTATAACACCAGTATGTGTGTATATACTCTTTAGGGTAGTTTCCAGCCTCCTATCAGCTGGATCCTTGAGGGCGGCCGTATCAGGAGACGGTAACGCCACTTGTTTTTATAAGCGTGTGAGCGCCTTATCCACCCTAGGGGGTGTTTCCCAGCGCGCCCTAACCTCTGGCGGGAAAGGGTATAATGCCAATAACTTTTTTGAAATTAGCACTTTTCTATCTGGGTTAACCCACGCTTCATCACATACATCATTCAATTCCTCTGATTCAGGAAAAACTACAGGTAGTTTTTTCACCCCCCACATAATACCCCTTTTTGTGGTACTTGCAGTATCAGAGATATGCAAAGCCTCCTTCATTGCCGTGATCATATAACGTGTGGCTCTACTTGAAAATACGTTTGTTTCTTCACCGTCGACACTAGATTCAGTGTCCGTGTCTGGGTCTGTGTCGACCGACTGAGGTAAAGGGCGTTTTACAGCCCCTGACGGTGTCTGAGACGCCTGGGCAGGTACCAACTGGTTTTCCGGCCGTCTCATGTCGTCAACTGATTTTTGTAATGTGCTGACATTATCACGTAATTCCATAAACAAAGCCATCCATTCCGGTGTCGACTCCCTGGGGGGTGACATCACCATTACCGGCAATTGCTCTGCCTCCACACCAACATCGTCCTCATACATGTCGACACACACGTACCGACACACAGCAGACACACAGGGAATGCTCTTATCGAAGACAGGACCCCACTAGCCCTTTGGGGAGACAGAGGGAGAGTTTGCCAGCACACACCCAAGCGCTATAATATATATGGGAACAACCTTATATAAGTGTTGTATCCTTATAGCAGCTTAAATATATAAAATATCGCCATAAAAAGTGCCCCCCCTCTCTGTTTTACCCTGTTTCTGTAGTGCAGTGCAGGGGAGAGTCCTGGGAGCCTTCCTCACAGCGGAGCTGAGCAGAAAAATGGCGCTGTGTGCTGAGGAGAATAAGCCCCGCCCCCTATTCCGGCGGGCTTTTCTCCCGTAGTTTGTAATATCTGGCAGGGGTTAAATACATCCATATAGCCTCAAGGGCTATATGTGATGTATTTTTTAGCCATAAAAGGTATTTACATTGCTGCCCAGGGCGCCCCCAGCAGCGCCCTGCACCCTCCGTGACCGTTGGTGAGAAGTGTGTGACAAACAATGGCGCACAGCTGCAGTGCTGTGCGCTACCTTCAAGAAGACTGAAGAGCCTTCTGCCGCCGGTTTCTGGACCTTCAATCTTCAGCATCTGCAAGGGGGGTCGGCGGCGCGGCTCCGGGACAAACCCCAGGGCGAGACCTGTGTTCCGACTCCCTCTGGAGCTAATGGTGTCCAGTAGCCTAAGAAGCCAATCCATCCTGCACGCAGGTGAGTTGAACTTCTCTCCCCTAAGTCCCTCGATGCAGTGAGCCTGTTGCCAGCAGGACTCACTGAAAATAATAAACCTAAAAACTTTTTCTAAGCAGCTCCTTAAGAGAGCCACCTAGATTGCACCCTGCTCGGACGGGCACAAAAACCTAACTGAGGCTTGGAGGAGGGTCATGGGGGGAGGAGCCAGTACACACCACCTGATCCTAAAGCTTTAGTTTTGTGCCCTGTCTCCTGCGGAGCCGCTAATCCCCATGGTCCTGACGGAGTCCCCAGCATCCACTTAGGACGTCAGAGAAAACAAGTTTACAAATCATAGTGTTCCACGGCATTTTAAGGAACATCATTGCAGTGATCCTATGAGGTTACGTTTTAAAGGTATTGAACACATAAGTGTGAATAAGAATGGTGGAGATAGGGATTTAGAATTAGAACGAAGAGAAACGTTTTGGATACTTACTCTCAAAACACTCAAACCAGAGGGGTTAAATGAGGGATTTGAAGTTACCCCTTTTTTAAAATGAGGTTTTTTTCAACTAACATTCTCTGATGGTTCATTTAAGAATTGTTGTGCCCATTGTTCTATTTCCTTTTCTATATGGAAGTTTTTATATGATTATATAATATCTATGAAATCATGCCTGTATTTCTTCCAGTATGAAATTGTACTTTTTGAGCTCCTGGACCATGGTAATCAATTATATGAAGTATTAGTCATTGTATTTTTATATTTGATATATTGTAAACTGAGCGGTGGACTGTGGTTTCAACAGGTGGGAATTATGTAGAGTATGGAGGCTATGAAGGTTCATCTGTCAGTTTATTGATTTAGTTATATCTAAGGCCTGGTATTTATATATATATATATATATATATATATATATATATATATATATATATATATATATATATATATATATGCAATTACTGAAAATATGAGATAGCCTTTTATTTTACCTCCCGCTTTTATTTTGATATATTTATCGGCGGTCTGTAGTATTCTAACTATATAGTTTCTAATACCATTTTTCAAGAATGCAGTAAGTGAAAGATAGTTACTATTAGGCAGTGTACACATAGCGGCCAATTATCCGTATACTTGTATGTGACTCCAGCCTGCCGCTCGGGTGTATTAAATTAGACATTCATGTAAATTAGACACTTGACTCTTTAAAATGGACCAGAACGTCACAGACTCCAGCCCTCTGACGAAGTCGATGACGAAACGAGTTGGGGCGGAGTCTAGTGACGTTGAGGATCATTGTAATTGCCGAACGAGGAGTCGCGGACGTATGTGATTCCTGCCTGTGAGTCCCAGGGAAATCAGCTGCCGGCGGGTGGAGGTTTCCGTTGCGACTGACTGACACTTGTTCCAGCTTTACTCATTGATCATTGTTTGGAATCACGCGGTAACCAGCCCACACTGGTTGCCGTCTGGTACGAATGTAAAACAGTTGTTTTAAGCACTTTGTGTGTTTTTAAAATAAAAAAGGTTTATGCACTATGGAGCGCCCCCTATATATATGTTATATTGACAAATATCTTTTCTCCGGTGGAGTTCGGATTGTTTGAAGGGGAGCCGCGATCCTGAAAGTTACTAGGAGGATCTAGTGCTTATTTGAGCATCAATTGAAGCTGCTGTGATTCCATTTTAGAGACACACGTGTATAAGTATATATATATATATATATATATACATATTTTATATGCGCTAATACTCCGGACTGCATTAATCAGCGCTATATCATACATGTCTATATATACTCCTGTATGCTCAGCCCAAGAATCACTTCCCAGCTTCTGCAGAAATCAGCACACCACCAGTATAAGTTCATAAAGTGCTTATATTCCAAAGTTAAATAGCAACATCCGTCAAAAAGTATGAGGCAATCTGGCAAGGGTTAACATGCTGGCTTATTCATACATTACATGTCCCTTCCATGGTTATGGTGTGGAGACTGCGCTCCTGATGCCCAACGGCCGTTTCGGTGACAGCACCTTCCTCTGGGGCATTAACCTTACTAAAAACTGAACTGCTATTTATGTGTTGGGGCGCCCGCCAAACTCTCCGTAACAACCTGCACCTGTGTATAACGTAACGCACCCGTGTATAACGTAACTCACCTGCTGTCGGTCTCGTCTGCGTCTCGGTCCCACAGGTTGAGTATCCCTTATCCAAAATCACACATTTTTGGGTGCCCTACTGAGATATTGACATACATACATATTATATATTATGTGTATATATAGATATATAGATGTATAATATAATATATAAATGTGTGTGCCAATAGCTCAGTAATGGAACCAAAACTGTGGGATTTTGAATAAAGGATACTCGGCCTGTATTTTATATATATATAAATATATATATATATATATATATATATATATATATATATATATAGCGTGAAGGGATGACGGCGGCACTCAATCAGACTTTGTAGCTGAAGTATAATCTTTTATTATGCCAACATGTTTCGGGGGTAGAACCCCGTCCTCAGGGCCAGACAAGCATCACAATGCCACAAAACATACATTTATAGACAAACAGACTGACATTAACCCTACTCACCTGCTCCACGGCGCGACCGCCCGCCAGTCCGTCCGACCATGCTTCCGCATTGGCGTCCCATGACGTCAACGGTGCGCCGCGTCGCAGGGGAGTTCCCATAGCAACCAGCCAACGCTGGACGGGAACTGAAAAAAACATGCATAACAACAGTTAAAATATGGATCAGTTAAAAACAGCTTCCCCACTGGTCAGTCATTAAGGAATAGGCTGCACGACTATGTTGTTAAATGACAACAATAACAAGTTGGTTCATTAACGGCCCCGGGTACCTAAGTATATGCTAGAAATAACATACTGCATTCTATTAAATAACAAAAGCAAAAATGGTAACAATCCCAATACGATTATGATCCCCCTAGGAGATAACTCAGTCACTATCTATTAACAAAGGTGATTATAGACCTGCTGGTCCTGTGGGGTGGTCCAAGAGAACAGTTGGCGGCCTTATGGGATAACCACAACTCTACACGACATGAAGTGCAGTTCACTTATGCCATTGATGACGTCACAGTTAACTACCTAGACGTCACTATTACCATTAAAGATGGAGTCTTGGCCACATCCATTCACATTAAGACAACGGATAGAAACACTTTACTAAACCATCAAAGTTTCCATCCTATCCCATTGCGTAAAGGTTTACCATACTCACAATTCCTTAGGGTACGCCGTATTACATCAGACCCTGAGGAGGCTAACAAAGCCATGGATCAGATGTTATTAAAATTTGCTGAGAGAGGGTACCCCATGAGGGAATTAGAACAAACTAAACGAAAGGTATTAAATATGACAAGAGAACAGACATTAGGCACGGGCCGGAACAGCAGGATAGCCAGGTTGGGAACCAACAAACTTCCCTGGGTTAATAAATACACTACAGGGTCAGACAGGATGGTAAAAAGAGCCAAACAGTTATGGCCTATTGTTCAGTCAGATCAGGCATTATCCTCACTGTCTGATACCACTCTCTTACCGAGCCATACTCGGGGACGCAACATTGGTGATTATGTGATCAAACTTGATATAACTAACCTCACAAAGAGTCGGGAATCACACTTTTTGCGTACCAAAAATGGATGTTTCAGGTGTTTAGGGTGTGTCACCTGTAACACTTTGATTACGGGGACCACCTTTAGCCATCCCCATACGGGTAAGAAAATCAAGATCTTACACCGTCTAACCTGCACCACCACACATGTTGTATACATGTTGTCCTGCCCCTGTGGTCTTGCCTATGTGGGCAAGACCATACGCCAGTTCAGGGAAAGGATGGCACTACACCGTAGTGCCATCAAGAAAGCCCTGGAAAAAGGCTCTAGTGAACAGCCCTTTGCGCGCCATTGCCTTAGTGCAGGCCATAATGTGGCTAGCATTAGGGCCATACTAATAGACCATGTCCCAACATCATTACGGGGCGGTAATCGGGACAAGTTATTGCTCCAGAAAGAATCCAGGTGGATTTTCAAATTAGGGACAATATCCCCCAAAGGATTAAATGAAAACTTGGGTATCCAATGTTTTCTATAGACAGTTTGATTCTCTATAATCACCTTTGTTAATAGATAGTGACTGAGTTATCTCCTAGGGGGATCATAATCGTATTGGGATTGTTACCATTTTTGCTTTTGTTATTTAATAGAATGCAGTATGTTATTTCTAGCATATACTTAGGTACCCGGGGCCGTTAATGAACCAACTTGTTATTGTTGTCATTTAACAACATAGTCGTGCAGCCTATTCCTTAATGACTGACCAGTGGGGAAGCTGTTTTTAACTGATCCATATTTTAACTGTTGTTATGCATGTTTTTTTCAGTTCCCGTCCAGCGTTGGCTGGTTGCTATGGGAACTCCCCTGCGACGCGGCGCACCGTTGACGTCATGGGACGCCAATGCGGAAGCATGGTCGGACGGACTGGCGGGCGGTCGCGCCGTGGAGCAGGTGAGTAGGGTTAATGTTAATGTCAGTCTGTTTGTCTATAAATGTATGTTTTGTGGCATTGTGATGCTTGTCTGGCCCTGAGGACGGGGTTCTACCCCCGAAACATGTTGGCATAATAAAAGATTATACTTCAGCTACAAAGTCTGATTGAGTGCCGCCGTCATCCCTTCACGCTGTATTGTGGAAAGCATATTCCACTAGGAGGGCACCGCAGCAGTTTACATCTATCAATCTGGGGAGTGCCGGGACCATTTGTTTGATATATATATATATATATATATATATATATTTATTTTATAAAAGTCACGCTGCTGCTATGGATTCTGCTTCGGTGCAGCATAGATGACTGTTGCACTCTGAATTTAGCAGCTCAACTAATACAATTCCAAGCCATATCCATCAGTGGTGTTGCACGTGACTCGATAGAGGTAACTGTAGAGTTTGATGGGGGTAGAACATACGAGAAGCAGCAGACCACCTGATGCTAAACTTTTGGAGACTGTCAATTAAATACAAATTAACAATGTAATTCTTTAGTGATGGCACATCCTTTAACTGGGTACTTAAAACTACTTACTGCTCGGCAGCATTAAGTACCAATTGAATGTTTTGAAGAGTATCCAGAAACGATATTCCAAGACACAGACTCTCACTGCATCAAGATAACTGCTGTTCAATTGCAGAGGGATTCCTGCAAGAAGCTTAAACAAAAGGAAATCTTTGTTGCGTGTCATAGGCCAGATGATAGAAATAAAAGAAAGAGGGGTTTACCATATGGGATGCTGGGAGCTCTTTTCCTGCTGCAGCATTACAAGACAAGGTCAATAAACCATTGCTATCTGAGAGGAGTTAAAAGAGAATAACTGCACCAGCTGGCCACATAAAGGAGACAGGGCTACTCCTTGGGCCTCCGGGCTAATAAACACAATCACCTGTGACCTCATTTACATCTATTATGTTACACAGGTTTTGTGCATCACTTTATACTTGAATAATAAAAAGTGTAAGCCAAACATTTTTTTTTTACATTTTTTTTAGCTTGTACCCCAAAGCTCAGTGGTACAGAAAAAATATGGCGTTAAGCTGTCCTATATGGGTGCAACAAAGAAAAACAATTGGACATTGCCCAGTCTATTTAGACAGAGGATAAGGCGCAATAAGGCGCACAGAAACCACTCAGTCCCTCCTGTCAAATACATAAATAAAATAGATATTATTATTATTATCCAGAATTTCACCAATGTAAATTTTATTATGTGCATAAAATGATTATGGTAGGCTAGGACAGTGGTTGCTAGGACAGTGGTTCTCAAACTGTGTGTCTCAGCACCCTGGGGTGCCTCGGGGAACTTTGGGAACTTGCAGGGGTAACCTGGATAGGTGGTCCAGGACCAATTCAAATTATTTACGGTAAATGCAATAGACAAAACCAGGGATTGCGGCTTCCAATCATAAATATGTGGACAAACAGAAGTAAATCCTGTCCCTCACCACATAACTGAACCTAAGTTAAATATTTTTGTTTTGAATATCTTAGTAAGAAACTTTACACCTAAGGGTGCCGTGAAAAAAAATCTGATACTCTAGGGCAGAGGTTCTCAAACTCGGTCCTCGGGGCACACACAGTGCATGTTTTGCAGGTAACCCAGCAGGTGCACAGGTGTATTCATTACTCACTGACACATTTTAAAAGGTCCACAGGTGGAGCTAATTATTTCACTTGTGATTCTGTGAGGAGACCTGCAAAACATGCACTGTGTGGGCCCCCGAGGACCGAGTTTGAGAACCTCTGCTCTAGGGTGCCTTGACTCAAAACATTTGGGAACCACTGGGCTAGGAGAATGTGCACCTACATCCAAAAGTTTCTCTACCATTACTTTTTGTTTTACTAGAGATTTCTTCCTACAAACCCTTGTTTCAAAGGCATTTTAACCAGTTCACTTTGTAGTCTCCAACAGTGGCTTTCTCCAACCTATACAGCAGTTCAGTTTTAACTTGCAAAGTAAGCTAACCAGGAGTCAGGATAGCTCGGTCTGACACAGCATTTAGAAAACTGAAAGAGATGAGATGTGTGTTAAGGACAAATCTAAAGTTTTTGAAGATTGCCATAAGGTAGTGCATTACAGCAGGGGCATTTTAGGAGTTCAGTAAGTGGACTGCGTGCAGGTGGGGAGAGCAGGGTTGCCAAACAAAATCTTAAATTCCCCAAACTGTGTCACTATGCGCAGTGCGTAAACGTTAGGGTTAGCAACAAGACACTAATTATTAGTGTGGCTGGAGACGCATCCCACATGATAAACTCATGGCACATTCCCTATTCTAATTGGATGAATCTGCACTAGGCGCCTTGTACTGTAAATGCATGTTTAATAATATGTTTTAACATGTTACATGTAGTGCTCTATGCATGATTGTAGTATTGCATGTTTAAAATGCATGGGTGAAGCATTTATGAGTGATGTGTAAATTGTTTTTGGCTTAAAATGCATTGCCATATGGGGACAAATTGCCTTGGGACATTCTCACATAGGGTTTGATATGTAAAGGACCCTGGCACTGGAAAGGGGTCTCTGGACAAGCAATTTATTTGAGATACAGTCCAGGGGAGTATTCTTGGTTCTCTGTGTAAAAGTCAGAGGCACACAGGTGAAAAGACCATATTGTTGAGTATCAGAATTCCATGTTGTTCCTAAGAAGGTGTTAAGATTCTCATTAAGTCAAACTGGTTTTAGCATACATAAGTGAAAGGGGGGGGGGGGGGCATGCAATTGAAATTCAAGTTATAACTACATTCGTGAAATAGGCAGGAACATAATAATCAGATTATGTAAATCATTTGAAATTGAATCTGTTGTTTTTAATTATATTTTGTGAGATAGCCTGATTGGTTAAAAAGACTAAGGGCGGAACTACCCCTTGTGGTATTGTGTGTTGGATTGAGATAAAAAAGGAGGCCTTTGTGCCTCAGGCTGTACATCTTCTGTGGCATCTTGAGATGTGAAATTGCTACGACATTTTACGCTGTCCCATCTGAGCAATGCTTGCAAGGAGGAAGTCTTTTTTTTTTTAAGACTGTGAGCAATAAACATCTTGCCTTCAAGATGACAGTTTCTTCATCTTGTGACCAACAGGAATACGCCACAAATAGCTCCATTCTCTACCTGTTCTGGTTTCAACAGAGCGCCACAAACCTTTACCCATAGTAAGCTACCATGCCGGGCCTGGTCTAGGTAAGCGACATGGGGAGGTTAATTGACACCCGTCAGGAGGTGTGTCAGCAGTGTGTAGACGCATACACAACAGTATCGGTATTCAGGTGCAAGTGGTAGGAGCCTGAGCAATAACAAGGTTCCAGGGGCCATGTGGTAGGAGCCTGGTGGTGGTATTAATATACCCGCCCACTGCACAGTGGATGAAGTCAGTAACAGACGCTTACAGACGGCAAGAGGGAATCCCCTATTGGCCAGGTCCCTTGTGACACAAACCCAGGGCCGCATCTGGTCACAATTAGTAAAAGATGTTTCAGTCTCATACAGTGAACAGATTTCAGGGTGTCTATCAGATATCTCCCAACAGCAGGGCGATAGCAGATTAGGCAGGTCAAATATATACCAGGGGTTCAAGGAGTTCAGAAGCAAAATTAAAGATATAATGAAACAGCTTGTGGAAGAGAATCACAAAGAAATGGCTCCTTAGCATGAGAGTAACAATTCATGATTTAAAGATGGAAAAAAATTCAGCTAAGCAAGGGAGAATAAAGATAGGAATAAAATGGTGAATAGGATCTGATAAGAGCAAACAGATGTGAGGAAATAGGATCAAGACAGCAGGAAGAAGAAAACAGGGCAAGACCAATCCTTGATCACAGGATCAAATACGGAAAGTAAATGAGGAGTTTTCTGAGCATGGGGAAAAAAAATGTTCTTGCAGACTGTGACAGACTCTTTGAACAGATGGTGTCTATTGCTTCCTTAGACAGGCAAATTCATGAACAGTTATATGAGTTTTAGCTGACTGTACTGTTGGGCTAAGGAGGGATTTGAAGGTACTAAACAGGTGTTTAGGATTAACAGACACAGAGAAAATGAGAAATATAAAGTAGGTCAGATTTTCTTTGTTAAGGTCATAAGTGTAGGATCAGAGAATACATTTAAAACTGAAGAAAGTGCAGTGTCATTCAGTAGACTTCTGGAGGTGTGTCTATGTTTGGCATACCCAGGGATCAAAGTGAGCCGGAACGGGGCGGAACTGCGTTCCGTCAGTTCCACTTGGAGACGGAAAGCAGTTCCGCCTCACCTCGCCCGAAGTGTGCCAGGAAGATGCTGGGCGCCCGCTGAGATTGTGTTACCAGCGGCACCCGGCTCTCCCTGCACAGCGGAAGCCGGCGGCAGGAGTTCAATACTGAGCTCCGGCTTCTGGCTCCCGGCTCAGTCAGTGCACACTATGACGTCTCTCTCATAGTGCCGGGGATCGGATGCCAGGAGAATCACAGTGGTCAAGCGGGAGCAGGGCTTGGTAAGTATGGGGTTTTTTTTCTTATTTTTAAACATGTGTGACTGTACAGCGCATCTACTGGGGCAAGCTACTGGGGGGCAAACTACTGGGGGGCAAACTACAGGGGCCCAAACTACTGGGGCAAGCTACAGGGGGCCAAACTACTGGGGCAAGCTACAGGGGGGCCAAACTACTGGGGCAAGCTACAGGGGGCCAAACTACTGGGGGCAAGCTACAGGGGAGCAAACTACAAGGGGGCATTACTACTGGGGCAAACTACTGGGGACATTATTACAGGGGGGCTAAACTACTGGGGACATTACTACAGGGGGACCCAACTAAATGGGGACCAACTACATGGGGGCCAACTACAGGGGCGCATTACTACTGGGGCATAACTACAGGGGCTCATTACTACAGGGGCATAACTACAGGGGCCCATTACTACTGGGGGCATAACTACTCGCGGCATAACTACAGGGGCGCATTACTACTGGGGGGCATTACTACAGGGGCTAAACTACTGGGGGCATTACTACAAGGGGGCTTTACTACAGGGGCTAAACTACATGGGAAAAACTACATGAGGACTAAACTACTGGGGGTATTACCTCTGGGAGGCTAAACTAAAGTGGGGGTAAACTACTGGGGGCATGACTACTGGGGCTAAACTACAGGGTGCTAAATGACTGGGGGCATGACTACTGGGGCTAAACTACAGGGTACTAAATGGCATTACTACAGGTGACATTACTACTGGGGGCATTACCATTAAGGGCATTACTAATGGGGGCACTACTAATTAAGGCATTGTAAAGGGGGCACTTCATAAGGAGCATCACTCCTGGGGACATAAGGGGCACTACTACTGGGGGCATTGCATAAGGGGCACCACTACTATGGGCTCTATATAAGGGGGACATTGCATAAGGGGCACTACAACTGTGGTCATCGTAAAAGGGGTGCTACTGCTGTGGGCATTGTGTATTACGGGTGCTACTATTGTGGGCATTGTGTGTATTAGGGGTGCCACTACTGTGGGCATTACTACTATTGTGTGACCACGACCCTTTCCTTTTGATACCATGCCCCTTTTTTGGGGCGCGTGCCTACGGCGCGCGCAATGCCTTTGTTGCATTGGGCACCAGGGTAAGGGGGGGGTGAGTTCCACCACCTCTCTAGGACCACTTTAAGCACTGGGCATACCCATGTTATCACTGGTACTTCTGGGAGCAGAAGGAGCTACTTGGGGTAAGGAAGATGTGAGTGTCTGGTTACAGTATTCTGGGGTTAGGTTAGGACATGAGAGAGTAAATATATCACAGAGTTTATTTTTAAAAATATCCAGTATTACATTTTATTATTATTTATATTAAGGTGCATGCGAGATGTGACATCTAAAATGGGAAAAAGGAGTTTAATTAAAAATAAAAACTTCCTTCTTCCCTCATTATTTCTTGGGGTTTTCTTTATTATTTTTTTTGCTGTGAATATTTCTTGTGCAAATTACTAAAACGTAATATTGAAGAAAAAAAATTTAAAGATGATTTGCGGGCCTAATTCAGCATAGAACGCTGCTACGGCAATGTTCACATGCTGATGCCCTGTGAATTTTGCGCACGCGTATAAGCCACACTGTGCATGCGCACACTGCGATAGCATCTCAAATCTGCAAACACCTCTGCCTGACAAGCGCTCACGGGGCGGGAGGGGATGTCATGGCGGCGTTTAAGGAGAGGCGTGGCATTGGGGGGGGCCACGATCCGGACAATGCAGGAAAATCCGGACCATTTGCAGGGAGGGCCACGGCAGCTGCATGACGTCAGACGCAGCCGCTGCAACACGAAATGTGGCGGGTAGCCGTCTGCCTTAGCAGCTAGGCTGCATAGGCAGGGGGCTACCCTAAACATGCAAAAGCATCACCGTCGTGCGATGCTTTTGCATGTGTGCGGGGAGGGGGAGCTGGATCCATCATGTGGGGCCAACTTGCCCCATGCTGGGCACCCCCTGCATGTCAGTGTAATGGATGCTGCATTAGGCAGTAAGACTTGGGCCACACATAGTGGGACCCAATTGGCCGCAAGGAGCAGGCGTCCACACATGAGCAGCAGTCCCACGACAGGACGGCGGGATTTCAATGTGAACACATGCATTTCAATGTATATATGACCACAGTGGGGCCGTGCTGCACTGTGTTCCATTGAAATCCTGTGCGTCACTGGCTGGATCCTGTTCTGCGGCATCCCGCAGAACAGGAACCATGTGCACACAAAACCCCCATCCCGGCCAAGCGGGTGCCATTCAGCGGGACCCGCTTGGACGCTATGTGTGACCCTAGCCTAAGACAGGAGAGGATTTTCAAGCAGAACAAAAGCAGGTGAAGATACCCTTAAGAGAAAGATCATGTTAATGTGTGAACAAATTAGTTGACATTTGCAAGTCTAAAAAGAAAGTCCCGGTGCATTGTGGGACGAAACGAGTTGACAGCCATCTAATTCACCTATCAAATCTGCATCGGATGTGTCGTGGGCTATACAAAGAAACGCTGCTTATGTGACTGATACAGTGATTGTGGAAAGCTACCCGCAGCGGTAATTGTACTTTCTCATCCTCTCCTCCCCCCAGTCTGCCCTTCCGACCCGGAGCGGTGACGTACTCACCACCGGAGTAAGAAGGGAGTCTACGGAGCGTCTAGTGATTACCGCCGCTGCTAGCGGGAGAGAAGCTAACACCAGCAGCATTTGGAGGGAGACGGAGGTCGCACCTTAACGGGGACCTTGTTTGTCTACCAACAGAGATTACCTTGTACCGCTCAGTGAGGGTAAGACTGAACACGCTCACCTAGTATACAGTTTATAGGCGGGACACCGGCTCTGTTTCTATTATAAAACAGCAGACTTTTTTCAGTATAAAGCCCATGGATACACAAATGTTTCTTTATTTTTTTCTGATTGTTGCAAACTTCCAGCCCCAGCAACAACTACAGAGTGCTTGATATATTGTTTCCACTTAGGTTTTATCTACAAGCTATTTCAGCAGCTGAAATTTATGTTGTAGGTGTCATTTTATATGTATGTGTATTTTAATAAAACCCATTGCATTTATACAAAGCATAGGTCTCCTAGCATTATATTTGATCAGCCTATTACACTGATGGTATTATTACTATATATATATATTTTTATATACCTATATCCTAAGCGCAGTGCTTTTCTTTGAATTTTCTATTATTTCTATTATAATTGCTTAAGACCATAAACCAGTCTCTAAGCATTTGCAGCTGGGAGAAGTGTTGTGTAATCGATTGTTAAATTGTTATAAAGAAGCACCGGGAGGTGGTGTTAGCTACCACCAACATTGTTGGAGTTAGTCCAGAGGTTCCCAAACTGTGTGCCGTGGCTCCCTGGGGTGCCTCGGGACACTTGCAGGGGTGCCCTGGGTTGGTGGTCCAGGACCAATTCAAATTATTCATGGTCAATATAATAGGCAAAACCAGTGCTGGTGGCTGCCAGTCATAAAATATGTGGCCAAACAGAAGCAAATCTTGTCCCTCACAAAACAACTGACCCTAAGGATAACATATAAACGCGATCTATTTAGTGTAATATTACTTTCTAAATTTCTCAATAAGAAATTTTTGGCCTAGGGGTGCCGTGAAAAAAATTCTGATATTCTAGGGCGCTGTGATTCAAAAAAGTTTGGAAACCACTGAGTTAGTCTAAAGATTTACAATAATTCTGAAGAAGAGGGAAGTCTGTCATGTATGGTATGGCAGGTAGCCCATAATAAGGCTGGGTATCTCACAGGATAGAAAGAAAGTGAGCCACACAGTAAATCGGCTAGTGATGTGATAAGGGGATGGAAAAGGCAAGCAACACTTGGAGAAAAGATGTTAAAGACTGAGTGTATGGACTTCAAAGGCTGGGAAGGTTTGACTTTTTGGGGGAGATCTATCAAGCCTTGCAGTGAGAAAAAGTGGAGAAGCTGCCCAAAGCAAACAATCAGCTACTAACTGGGCACCTTCTCTATGGCTTGATACATCTTCCCCTGAGAGAGAAATGGGGGGATAATCTGAAGAGCAAAGGCATCTGCCACCTTGGTAGTGCAGACATCAGGACAGTGTCATGTACAGTCTGGCGATCTATACTCTAGCGTTGTGTGACACCGCAATGACATCTAGAAAATACAGAACAGAATGGGTAAAAAGCACAAGGCCAAATTGCCTCAATAAACAATCAAAGGAAAACAGATTTATGAACAGTACTGATAATTTTATCTGGATAACAGACTATGCTGTACTTTCACAAAATTATTTCTGTATGACATGGCCACATTTATAACAAGGATAACATATACATGGGGGCTAGAAAAAGGACTGCCATGATCAAATGGTTCTTATTTCATCCCTACATACTGATGGTGGCCTAACACACTGCTATATTCCAGCCAACATCTGGTAATAGGCTAAATATCACATTCCGATGGCCAATGCATACACCAAATTGACACCAGTAATTTATTGGGCCTAGTACCAGGTGTTAACGCATGCACCTCGCTGCCTATGCCATGTGATCAGATTTGTTGGGTCACACTGGACCTGGGCTATTAGGAGATTCTCTCTTACCATCAGCAACGAACTGTTACCGACCTACACCCACTATGAGGGTAACTCACTGCCACCACCAAGCTCCTACAATGAGCACCTATTATTTCCATCGGCGCCTGAAAACCACCTACTTTTGAGTATGCATGGACACACTGCTGCAGCAACCCCTCCTAGTTGGTGCCTGATAATTCCCACTGGTCCCTCACCATGGACCAGTTTCTGCAGGGTAGCTGGCAGAGGATGGAGCTTGGAGCATGGAATGGTGTATAGCACCATTCTGTTGTTGCATGATACAGATACAGTCGTCTTAGAGGCAGGATGTTTATTGCTCAAAAAGTCTTCAAAAAAAGACTAAATGGTAAATTTACTAAAGCTTCTAAAAGTGAAAATAAGTGCTGTTGTTCATAGCAACCAATCAGATTCTCTGTCATTTCTTTATTGCATCCTAGGAAATAATACAGAGAATCTGATTGGTTGCTATGGGCAACATCACCTATTTTCACTTTTAGAAGATTTAGTAAATTTACCCCTAAATCTGTTTCTAAAGCGATCTACCTACACAGGGCTAAAATGCCCTGTTCTAAAAACACAATACCACAGGGGGTAAATCCACCCTGGGTCTTTTAACCAATCATGCTATCTCGCAAAAAATATAAATAAATGCAATTCAAAAGGAGCTGACTACTGGATAAAACAATTTCCTCCTTAAACATAGAAACGAAGAATTTGATGGCAGATAAGAACCTCTTGGCCCATCTAGTCTGCCCTTTCCTTTCATAGAACAAATGTACAGGAAATTCTTGAAAACAAATTGTTTTCCTCCAAACCTACTTTACATAGAGACATCCAGGAGACACTAATTTGCATTTCAAGGAAAGCTTGTTCAGTTACCCTTAGACCCCCCCCAACGCAGGAAGAAGGGACAATTACCATCACATCCCATGTCACAGAAGATGGTCATTCCTTAAACAGTCATATATAGCAGGTGCATTTTTAAGTAAAACATTTATACACATCTTAAATAGAAATACATTTAAACATGTTACAGACTTAAATATACTCTGCTTTGTACACCAATGCACTGCAGATCAGCTTTGCAGCAATATGTATTTGTAATACAGTATATTTTAAGTATTTATGCATAACTGTTAGCAGTAGTCCCAGCTCCCAGCACTGGAACTTGTTTATGCCATGTCCCAGCATTGTGCAGAGGACAGCGCTGCAGCCTGGGACTAAGTGCTCCTGGCTGCAGTCATGCTCCTTGCAAACGTCCATTACATTTACAACTGGCCCTCAGAACTGTTCAATCCATTTGAAAAAATGACACAGATGCACGAGGGTTAACCCCTTCAGTGAAGCAGCGCCCATTTAGCCTCATGGGCCGGGTCCCTGGCCACACCAGGCCTCACTTTCATCCACAGAAACCCGATAACCACATGTGTTTCCTTGCCCGTAGTGGCCAGCACATGGAACTGCAGGCACTTTGAAAGTGGCAATCATGTGACTCCAGAGGAGTTATGTAATACCCTGCGAGCTACACGTTCTGCGTCCTTTTAAAGGATTGCAGCTTTAAAAATACGGGCAGACTCACTGGAATATCCACACAGGGTGCAGCTTGCAGACTATTACATAAGCCCCTAGATGTCAACATAGTGTTAGATTTGAAACTGCCTTCTGTGTATACTCACATGTAGGGAGGCCAATCCCGGGCCACTTTTTCAATCGCGGGTATCGGTACTGAAAAATGGTCAATCCCGGGATTCATGTGGCCGCTGCCGCGCCCCGCACACATAACTCACCATATATCGCAGAAGGGAGGGAAACATCTTCTCTCTCCCGGCGGCAGTCAGCGGCGGGTGACAGCGCAGCGTGACCACTCACTGCACGTCATGCAGCACTGGGGAGGCGGGAGGAGGAAGCTGGGCAGCGTCTGAGCGTCGTGAGGACGCTCAACACTGATCCCCCAATTCCGGCCGTTTTTGGTCCTAAATCCAGGGATCCCGCTGATCCCGGGATTGGCCTCCCTACTCCCAGGGCCATCATTGAGCTGCTTGCAACGCTTATGTAATCAAGGCCTTCTAAGTAAACTTTTGCATCTTTGCCAAAACGGTGTGATACAGAAGACAGACATTGTAAAGGTCGGTGGTGATTAGGTCAACAGGTACAAAAGGTCAACACTCAAAAGATGGACATAAAAAAGGTAGACACAAAAACACTTTTGTGTGTTATTTTGGGGTTTTTAAACATATTGCACACAAATTTGCAAAATGTGTCGCCTCGCTTTGGGCCTCACCACAAGGTTACGGTTACTAAAAGTAATAGTTTGTGACATGGATAGTAAATGCAGTAGAAGTTGTAAAAATGCTAGAAAACGTGTTGACCTTTTGACCCTGTCGACCCCATGGTGTCAACCTATTGACTGTCAACCTTGTAATTTTCAACCACCTGTCGGGTTATTGATGCAAAAAAATTAGTTATAGGCACATGCTACAAACAGCCAGATATTAGCATACACGAGGAAGAACAACTCTTGCAGCAAATCGAAAGGGCTGCGTGACATCCTAGTGATTGGGTTTTTTACTATCCTGATATTAATTGGAGTAACAATTCATGTGTTAAAGCTAGGGGCAACAGGTTCTTAAATATGTTAAAAGATCACTACTTGTCTCAATTAGTCGAGGACCCAACTAGGAGTACAACTATTCTAGATCTAGTAATTACTAATAATGTGGACATCATATCGGATACTAAAGTTGGAGAGACTTTGGGTAACAGTGATCACTATATGGTCACATTCGACATCAGTTTCAGGAAACATAGCTATAAGGATTCAACAAAAACATTTAACTTTAGGAAGGCTAACTTCAGTATGCCGAGATGTGCATTAAACGACATTGAGTGGGAAGTTTTTTTTCATGGTAAGAACACTTCGGAAATGTGGGATGCTTTAAAAGGGTTGCCAGATAGCAATATTCACAAATTTATTCCCATGGGCAGTAAGCGCAGGAGTACCAAACTCAAACCGATGTGGCTTAACAAGAAGGTCAAGGCTGAAATCAATAAAAAAAGAGGCGGGCTTTCAAAGCATTTAAATCTAATGGAAAGGTGGATTCATTCCAGTACTACAAGGAATGCAATAAAAGATGCAAAAATGCAACAAGAGCAGCTAAAATTGAAAACAAAAAAGTAAATTGCTATAGAGTAAAACCAATCCTAATTTTTTTTTAAATACATAAACAGTAAAAGGTTAAAAAAGGAGAACATAGGTCCATTAAAAGATGAATCTGGAGTATTGTTAAATGATGACGAATCAAAAGCAGAAATATGGAACAATTTTTTTTTCATCTGTGTTCACCAGAGAAGAACTGACAGTGGGAGTAGTGCACAGCGATAGTGACAGCAAGGATTTGTGTAGTAGTCAGGGAGAGATTACGCAAAATAAAAATTAATAAATCACCTGGCCCGGACGGACTTCATCCAAGGGTTGTTATGGAGCTTAGGTCAAAACTAGCAAGACCCCTATACTTTATTTTCAATAGTTCAATTAGATCTGGCATGGTACCGAAGGATGGCATATAGCAGAGGTAGTGCCATTATTTAAAAAGGGATCCAAAAATCATCCGGGTAACTACATGCCGATTAGTTTGACATCTATAGTGGGGAAAATATTGGAAGGAATTCTAAGGGATAGCATACAGGAGTATCTGCAGACCACTAAGATTATTAGCAAGAACCAGCATGGGTTTGTGAGGGACAGATCATGTCAAACTAACTTAGTTATCTTCTACGAGGAAGTGAGAGACAATCTTGACCAAGGAAAAGCAGTGGATGTGGTCTACTTAGATTTTGCAAAAGCCTTCGATACAGTGCCTCACAGGAGATTAAATCAAATTAAAAGATCTTGGCTTAGGAAAAACTGTTCGTACATGGATAAGTAACTGGCTGGAAAACAGGGTACAGCGAGTAGTGGTCAACGGAATACCACAGGGGTCCGTACTCGGGCCACTACTGTTCAACATATTTATCAGTGACCTAGAAATAGGCCTGGAAAGCACAGTGTCAATCTTTGCAGATGATACTAAACTGTGTAGGATAATTAGTTCAGAAATAGATGTGGAGTCTCTGCAGAATGACTTATCTAAACTTGAAATCTGGGCGTCTAAATGGAGAATGAGGTTCAATATAGAAAAATGGAAGGTTATGCATTTCGGGACTAAAAACAAACTTGCACCTTACATATTAAACGGGGAAATTCTAGGTGTAACAGTTTTGGAAAAGGATTTGGGGGTACTCATTGATAATAAACGTAATAACCGTATACATTGTCAAAGCACAGTAAAGAAGGCAAGTAAGGTGTTAGCGTTCATAAAACGGGGAATAGAGACAAGGGACGAGGATGAAATTCTGCCGCTGTACAAATCATTGGTACGTCCGCACCGAGAATATTGTGTTCAGTGTGGGCACCACGGTATAAAAGGTGAACTCAAAAGGGTTCAAAGGCGAGCTACTAAATTGATTAAAGGGCTAGAGCAGGCATGTCCAAACTGCGGCCCCTTAGCTGTTGTAAAACTACATATCCCAGCATGCCCAGACACAGTTTTGCTGCCAGAGAATGCTAAAGCTGTGTCAGGGCATGTTGGGATGTGTAGTTTCTCCACAGCTGGAGGGCCACAGTTTGGACATGCCTGGGCTAGAGGGACTGGATTATGAGGAAAGGCTTACTAGGTTGAACATGTATACACTGGAAAAGAGGCGTCTAAGAGGAGACATTATTAATGTCTTCAAATATGTAAAGGGGCACTACAGAGAGTTATCAGAGGAATTATTTATTAAAAGAACTCTGTTTAGGACACGTGGGCACTCACTGAGGCTAGAGGAGAGAAAATTCCGCATGCAACGGAGGAGAGGGTTCTTCACTGCTAGGGCAATAAGGATTTGGAATTCCTTGCCAGGGAAGGTGGTAATGGTGGACACTGTAAATGCATTTAAAAGGGGATTGGATGAATTTCTGATTGAAAAGGATATCCAAGGTTACAACATTTAAAATATTGAAGTTGTTCCAGATGTAACATGATTTGTAGTTGTTAATTAGTCATAAAACATTCTTCAGCAGGTACATTAAAATCAACTCAACTTAATACAAAATACAGGTTCAACGCGATGGGCATTTTGCCTCTTTTCAACCTCGAATACCATGTTACTATGTTACCTCCCTGCAGAACTGCTATTCAGTGTTGAACAGAATGCAGCCGGTTCTCCACTTGCTGCTAAATGGGTGAACGCAAATAGCATAGACGTATATACAGATTTGAGGGCTATTCAGAATCGAGCATACTCTAAGATACAAACATTTGAGATAGATCTCTTGCACACAGTATGCTTGATGCAGATCTTTGCTGGTATTGACAGCTGCTCTCACAAGCACATGCACAGATGTGTTACAATACAGATGGAAGGCCGTGGCTATTTTGAAACATGCAATGTATCCTCAGATGCAGCCGCTTTGCATACGGCTCTGAATTAGGCCCTATTTGAGCACTGTATCAGTACCAGAATATAGGTTATAACGTTCCCGCATGCTTAGGTATTTTTCTCTGCTGTGTATTTCACAAAGCTTGTTCTACTATTCTAGACCATTTACTAGCACCACTGACCAAAATTCTAGTGCGTATAACCTTGAGAACATTGACCATTCTTACAGACAATGTCAACAAAGTATGGTGGCACACCTGGTAACAGTGTGTATGATATGTCACACCATAAATCGTATGCAAATAAACATTACTTAAAGTTCCAAAAATTGCTTCAGTATGCTAATGGAATTATGCTGTATTTAGTATCATACAGATGACTCAAGCACAAAGATTGCTGTCAGTACAAATAACCAATACACTACATTAATTAAAAAAAAAAAACAACAATTATATATATATATATATATATATATATATATATATACATACACACACACACACACACACACACACACACACACACACACACATATATACACACACATATATACACATACACACACACAATACTGTTCTACATCAAATCAATATTTGGTGTGACCACCCTTTGCCGTCAAAAAGAGCATTGATTCTTCTAGGCACAGTCTTTGAAGGAAAACTGCAGGAAGTTTGTACCAAACATCTTGGAGAACTAATCGCATATCTTCTGTAGATGTATGCTTGCGCAAATCCCCCTGTCTCTTCATGTAATCCCAGACAGCCTCAATGTTAAGATCTGGACTGTGGGAACCATAGCATCACTTCCAGGACTCCTTGTTCTTATTTGTGCTGAAGATAGTTCTTAATGACATTGGCTGTATGTTTGGGGCTGTTGTCCTGCTGCAGAATAAATTTGGAGCCAATCAGATGCATCCCTGATGGGGTGGTCTTCAGTATGCCGACTGACGGGACCCCGGCGCACAGTATTCCGGCGCCGGGATCCCGACAGCTGGCATACCGACACTTATTCTCCCTCGTGGGGGTCCACGACCCCCCTGGAGGGAGAATAAAATAGCGTGGCGAGCGCTGCGAGCCCGCAAGGGGCTCATTTGCGCTCGCCACACTGTCGGTAAGCCGGCGGTCGGGCTCCAGGCGCCGGTATGCTGGTCGCCGGGAGCCCGACCGCCGGCATACCATAGTGAACCCCCCTGATGGTATTGCATGATGGATAAGTACCTGTCTGTATTTGTCAACATTGAGCACACCATTAATCCTGTCCAAATCCCCAACTCAATTTACTGAAATGCAGCACAAAACATGAAAGGAACTTCACCATGCTTCACTGTTGCCTGCAGACACTCATTATTGTACTGATCTCCAGCTCTTTGGTGAACAAACTGCCTTCTGTTACAGCCAAATATTTAACATTTTGACCATCAGTCCAGAGCCAGTTCTCTGTGTGGTGTTTCAAGCTGTGAACTCCTGGTGCGCTGTGCTCAGTGGTGCAAGTAGAAAATTTCTCTTAGTGGTGCTGATCGTAAAAATGGGCATGGTCACGTGTTAAGAGGGGGCGTAGTCACATGAAACTAGGGGAGTGGCTACATGACAATAGGGGCATGGCCACATTATGCCACACACCGTAATGCACATTACACATTGGGGGTAATTCCAAGTTGATCGCAGCAGGATTTTTGTTAGCAGTTGAGCAAGTTGAGTTAGATTTGGGTGGGGTGTGTTCAATCTGCAATCTAATTTGCAGTGTAAAAATAAAGCAGCCAGTATTTACCCTGCACAGAAATAAAATAACCCACCCAAATCTAACTCTTTCTGCACATGTTATATCTGCCTCCCCTGCAGTGCACATGGTTTTGCCCAATTGCTATCAAAAATCCTGCTGCGATCAACTTGGAATTACCCCCATTATGCCACACACCATAATGCTTATTATAAATTATGCCACACACCGTAATGCCCATTACATATTATGGCAACCATCGTAATGCTTATTACACATTATGCCACACACCGTAATGCTTATTACACATTATGCCACACACCGTAATGCCCATTACACATTATGCCACACACCGTAATGCCTATTACATATTATGCGACACACAGTTATGCCACCAACACAATTTTATGGCTCACAGACAAAAAATGCCCCTTATAAATTATACCCCAGTGGTGGGCTGGTGGTACCGAGTACCACCACCATATTTCTTAATGGTGCTCCTTACCAACCTACTTTCAGCACTTGCTGTGCTACACCTGGCGAAAGATCCCAGCAGTACCCGGCTGCAGGGCTAGGTTAGTAAAACCCAGCGCTGAGCACTGGACAAAGAGTAAAGACAAAAGAAAATATATGTTGTTAAAATAAGCTGTATAAACATGGAATAAGACGTATGTGCAGCACTGAGCCTTCACCACACACCCAAAGATGCAGCGCTGTAGTGTATCAAAAAAATAAGTATTCTATAATGAACGTTAAAACTTTTCTCTATCGTCCTAGTGGATGCTGGGGTTCCTGAAAGGACCATGGGGAATAGCGGCTCCGCAGGAGACAGGGCACAAAAAGTAAAGCTTTAGGATCAGGTGGTGTGCACTGGCTCCTCCCCCTATGACCCTCCTCCAAGCCTCAGTTAGATTTTTGTGCCCGGCCGAGAAGGGTGCAATCTAGGTGGCTCTCCTAAAGAGCTGCTTAGAAAAGTTTAGCTTAGGTTTTTTATTTTACAGTGAGTCCTGCTGGCAACAGGATCACTGCAACGAGGGACTTAGGGGAGAAGAAGTGAACTCACCTGCGTGCAGGATGGATTGGCTTCTTGGCTACTGGACATTAGCTCCAGAGGGACGATCACAGGTACAGCCTGGATGGTCACCGGAGCCTCGCCGCCGGCCCCCTTGCAGATGCTGAAACGAGAAGAGGTCCAGAATCGGCGGCAGAAGACTCCTCAGTCTTCTTAAGGTAGCGCACAGCACTGCAGCTGTGCGCCATTTTCCTCTCAGCACACTTCACACGGCAGTCACTGAGGGTGCAGGGCGCTGGGAGGGGGGCGCCCTGGGAGGCAAATGAAAACCTTTTTTGGCTAAAAATACCTCACATATAGCCTCCGGGGGCTATATGGAGATATTTAACCCCTGCCAGAATCCGTTAAGAGCGGGAGACGAGGCCGCCGAAAAAGGGGCGGGGCCTATCTCCTCAGCACACAGCGCCATTTTCCCTCACAGAAAGGCTGGAGGGAAGGCTCCCAGGCTCTCCCCTGCACTGCACTACAGAAACAGGGTTAAAACAGAGAGGGGGGGCACTAATTTGGCGTTAGAAATATATAAAAAAGATGCTATAAGGGAAAACACTTATATAAGGTTGTCCCTATATAATTATAGCGTTTTTGGTGTGTGCTGGCAAACTCTCCCTCTGTCTCTCCAAAGGGCTAGTGGGTCCTGTCCTCTATCAGAGCATTCCCTGTGTGTGTGCTGTGTGTCGGTACGTGTGTGTCGACATGTATGAGGACGATGTTGGTGAGGAGGCGGAGCAATTGCCTGTAATGGTGATGTCACTCTCTAGGGAGTCGACACCGGAATGGATGGCTTATTTAGGGAATTACGTGATAATGTCAACACGCGCCAAGGTCGGTTGACGACATGAGACGGCCGACAAACAATTAGTACCGGTCCAGACGTCTCAAAAACACCGTCAGGGGTTTTAAAACGCCCGTTTACTTTAGTCGGTCGACACAGACACAGACAGGGACACTGAATCCAGTGTCGACGGTGAATAAACAAACGTATTCCTTATTAGGGCCACACGTTAAGGGCAATGAAGGAGGTGTTACATATTTCTGATACTACAAGTACCACAAAAGAGGGTATTATGTGGGATGTGAAAAAACTACCGTAGTTTTTCCTGAATCAGATAAATTAAATGAAGTGTGTGATGATGCGTGGGTTCCCCCCGATAGAAAATATGGGCGGTATACCCTTTCCCGCCAGAAGTTAGGGCGCGTTGGGAAACACCCCTTAGGGTGGATAAGGCGCTCACACGCTTATCAGAACAAGTGGCGGTACCGTCTATAGATAGGGCCGTCCTCAAGGAGCCAGCTGACAGGAGGCTGGAAAAATATCATAAAAAGTATATACACACATACTGGTGTTATACTGCGACCAGCGATCGCCTCAGCCTGGATGTGCAGAGCTGGGGTGGCTTGGTCGGATTCCCTGACTAAAAATATTGATACCCTTGACAGGGACAGTATTTTATTGACTATAGAGCATTTAAAGGATGTATTTCTATATATGCGAGATGCACAGAGGGATATTTGCACTCTGGCATCAAGAGTAAGTGCGATGTCCATATCTGCCAGAAGATGTTTATGGACACGACAGTGGTCAGGTGATGCAGATTCCAAACGGCACAAAGGTGTATTGCCGTATAAAGGAAGAGGAGTTATTTGGGGTCGGTCCATCGGACCTGGTGGCCACGGCAACTGCTGGAAAATCCACCGTTTTTACCCTAAGTCACATCTCTGCAGAAAAAGACACCGTCTTTTCAGCCTCAGTCCTTTCGTCCCTATAAGAGTCATATCTGCCCAGGGATAGAGGAAAGGGAAGAAGACTGCAGCAGGCAGCCCATTCCCAGGAACAGAAGCGTTCCACCGCTTCTGACAAGCTCTCAGCATGACGCTGAGACCGTACAGGACCCCTGGATCCTACAAGTAGTATCCCAGGGGTACAGTTTGGAATGTCGAGACGTTTCCCCTGCGCAGGCTCCTGAAGTCTGCTTTACCAAGGTCTCCCTCCGACAAGGAGGCAGTATGGGAAAAAATTCACGAGCTGTATTCCCAGCAGGTGATAATTAAATTACCCCTCCTACAACAAGAAAAGGGGGTATTATTCCACACTATATTGTGGTACTGAAGCCAGAAGGCTAGGTGAGACCTATTCTAAATCTAAAAAAATTTGAACACTTACAAAGGTTCAAATCAAGATGGAGTCACTCAGAGCAGTGATAACGAACCGGGAAGAAGGGGACTATCTGGTGTCCCGAGACATCAGGGATGCTTACCTCCATGTCCCAAATTTGCCCTTATCACTAAGGGTACCTCAGGTTCGTGGTACAGAACTGTCACTATCAGTTTCAGACGCTGCCGTTTGGATTGTCTACGGCACCCCGGGTCTTTACCAAGGTAATGGCCGAAATGATGGTTCTTCTTCGAAGAAAAGGCGTCTTAATTATCCCTTACTTGGACGATCTCCTGATAAGGGCAAAGTCCAGGGAACAGTTGGAGGTCGGAGTAGCACTATCTCGGATACTGTTACAACAGCAGGGGTGGATTCTAAATATTCCAAAATCGCAGCTGATCCCGACAACAAGTCTCCTGTGCTTAGGGATGATTCTGGACACAGTCCAGAAAAAGGTGTTTCTCCCGGAAGAGAAAGCCAGGGAGTTATCCGAGCTAGTCAGGAACCTCCTAAAATCAGTGCATCATTGCAAAAGGGCCATGGTAAAAAAAAAAAAAAAAAAAAATGGTGACTTCCTTCGAAGCAATTCCAGTCGGCAGATTTCATGCAAGAACTTTTCAGTGGGATCTGCTGGACAAATGGTCCGGATCGCATCTTCAGATGCATCAGCGGATAACCCTATATCCAAGGACAAGGGTGTCTCTCCTGTGGTGGTTACAGAGTGCTCATCTTCTAGAGGGCCGCAGATTCGGCATTCAGTTTTGGATGTTGGTGACCACGGAGGCCAGCCCGAGAGGCTGGGGAGCAGTCACACAAGGAAAAAATTTCCAGGGAGTGTGATCAAGTCTGGAGATTTTTCTCCACATAAATATAGCTAAGGGTAAATTTATAATGCTCTAAGCTTAGCAAGACCTCTGCTTCAAGGTCAGCCGGTATTGATCCAGTGGGATAAAACATCACGGCAGTCGCCCACGTAAATAGACAGGGCGGCACAAGAAGCAGGAGGGCAGTGGCAAAAACTGCAAGGACTTTTCGCTGGGCGGAAAATCATGTGATAGCACTGTCAGCAGTGTTTCATTCCGGGAATGGAAACTGGGAAGCAGACTTCCTCAGTAGGCACGACCTCCACCCGGCAGAGTGGGAACTTCATGGGGAAGTTTTCCACATAATTGTAAACCGTTGGGAATTACCAAAGGTGGACATGATGGCGTCCCGTCTGAACAAAAAACGGGACAGGTATTGCGCCAGGTTAAGAGACCCTCAGGCAATAGCTGTGGACGTTCTGGTAACACCGTGGGTGTACCAGTCGGTGTATGTGTTCCATCCTCTGCTTTTCATACCTAAGGTACTGAGAATTATAAGACGTAGAGGAGTAAGAACTATACTCATGGCTCCGGATTGGCCAAGAAGGACTTGGTACCCGGAACTTCAAGAGATGCTCACAGAGGACTTATGGCCTCTGCCGCTAAGAAGGGACTTGTTTCAGCAAGTACCATGTCTGTTCCAAGACTTACCGCAGCTGCGTTTGACGGCATGGCGGTGGAACGCCGGATCCTAAGGGAAAAGGCATTCAGGAAGAGGTCATTCCTACCCTGGTCAAAGCCAGAAAGGAGGTGACCGCACAACATTATCACCACATGTGGCGAAAATATGTTGCGTGGTGTGAGGCCAGGAAGGCCCCACGAAGAAATTTCAACTCGGTCGATTCCTGCATTTCTTGCAAACAGGAGTGTCTGTCTATGGGCCTCAAATTGGGGTCCATTAAGGTTCAAATTTCGGCCCTGTCGATTTTTCTTCCAGAAAGAATTGGCTTCAGTTCCTGAAGTCCAGAAGTTTGTCAAGGGAGTATTGCATATACAACCCCCTTTTGTGCCTCCAGTGGCACTGTGGGATCTCAACGTAGTTCTGGGATTCCTCAAAACACATTGGTTTAAAACCAGTCAAATCTGTGGATTTGAAGCATCTCACATGAAAAGTGAACATGCTCTTGGACCTGGCCTGGACCAGGCGAGTGTCAAATTGGTGGTTTTTTTCTCAAAAAAGCCCATATCTGTTTGTCCATTCGGACAGGGCAGAGCTGCGGACTCGTCCCCAGTTCTCTCCCTAAGGTGGTGTCAGTGTTTCACCTGAACCAGCTTATTGTGGTGTCTTGCGCCTACTAGGGACTTGGAGGACTCCAAGTTGCTAGATGTGGTCAGGGCCCTGAAAATATAGGTTCCAGGACGGCTGGAGTCAGGAAAACTGACTTGCTGTTATCCTGTATACACCCAACAAACTGGGTGCTCTTGCTTTTAAGCAGACTTTTGCTAGTTGGATGTGTAATACAATTCAGCTTGCACATTCTGTGGCAGGCCTGCCACAGCCAAAATATGTAAATGCCCATTCCACAAGGAAGGTGGCCTCATCTTGGGCGGCTGCCCGAGGGGTCTCGGCTTTACAACTTTGCCGAGCGGCTATTTAGTCAGGGGCAAACACGTTTGTAAAATCCTACAAATTTGATACCCTGGCTAAGGAGGACCTGGAGTTCTCTCATTCGGTGCTGCAGAGTCATCCGCACTCTCCCGCCCGTTTGGGAGCTTTGGTATAATCCCCATGGTCCTTTCAGGAACCCCAGCATCCACTAGGACGATAGAGAAAATAAGAATTTACTTACCGATAATTCTATTTCTCGGAGTCCGTAGTGGATGCTGGGCGCCCATCCCAAGTGCGGATTATCTGCATTACTTGTACATAGTTACAAAAATCGGGTTGTTATTGTTGTGAGCCATCTTTTCAGAGGCTCCGCTGTTATCATACTGTTAACTGGGTTCAGATCACAGGTTGTACAGTGTGATTGGTGTGGCTGGTATGAGTCTTACCCGGGATTCATAAATCCTTCCTTATTGTGTACGCTCGTCCGGGCACAGTACCTAACTGAGGCTTGGAGGAGGGTCATAGGGGGAGGAGCCAGTGCACACCACCTGATCCTAAAGCTTTACTTTTTGTGCCCTGTCTCCTGCGGAGCCGCTATTCCCCATGGTCCTTTCAGGAACCCCAGCATCCACTACGGACTCCGAGAAATAGAATTATCGGTAAGTAAATTCTTATTATAATGTTACAATATGTGCAGCATTGTGCCAGGAAAGCAGTTTCTTAGCGGCAGTGCTGCTGTGTGTAAAGCCTGATGCTGTGCACAGGTGCAGAGTGATATATATTTAAGGTTAGAAAGGTTACAATGTATTTTAAAAAGTGAAATTAACTTCTGTTTATTCATAATTTATTTTAGAAGCAGTTGCCAACTTCTGTGGCTTAAGGGGGTACTCACGGAGCGATCGCTGCTTAAAATCTAAGCAATCTGACTAGATTGCTTAGATTTTAAGCACGATCGCTCCGTGTGTAGCCCCCTTAGCGATAGCGATGCGCAGCCCCGCGCATCGCTATCGCTGCTGCTAGATTGGCCTGCATGCAGGCCAATCTAGCGGGTCGCTCACTTCACCCGCTGGGTGAAGTGAGCGCCCCCCCTGTCTCCCCCCGCCCGCTCAGCACAGATCGCGCTGTGCTGAGCGCCGGGAGAGATGTGTGCTGAGCGGTTCGCTCAGCACACATCTCTCTGCCATCGGCCAGTGAGTACTGGCCTTTAGGAAGTGATATGGTATTAATATTCTGAACTCGTGTGAAATGACTAAAGGCCAGTACTCACTGGCCGATGGCAGAGAGATGTGTGCTGAGCGAACCGCTCAGCACACATCTCTCCCGGCACTCAGCACAGCGCGATCTGTGCTGAGCGGGCGGGGGGAGACGGGGGGGCCGCTCACTTCACCCAGCGGGTGAAGTGAGCGACCCGCTAGATTGGCCTGCATGCAGGCCAATCTAGCAGCAGCGATAGCGATGCGTGGGGCTGCGCATCGCTATCGCTAAGGGGGCTACACACGGAGCGATCGTGCTTAAAATCTAAGCAATCTAGTCAGATTGCTTAGATTTTAAGCAGCGATCGCTCCGTGAGTACCCCCCTTAAGCTTTGTTTCTAGGCAATGGCCTCCAGGGAGTATTGTGGAACTTCCCAAGAAGGTGTTAAGACTGTGATAAAGCCAAATGGTTTGGGGTTTTGGTATAGTTGTATGAAAAGAAAGAAGGAAAATTGGTTTGCTCCTTTGAAATGTTAGCTGTATTTCTTTATATGTTGCAAGATAGCTGGTCTGATTGATATACAAGTCCTAAAGGTATACAGGGGAGGATTTCAACATGCTGTGTTGTGATTATATGAAGGGCTGATACGGCTCTGAATGTAGATATTTCTGTCTGTCAGAGAGGAGAAAACCTCTGAAGAATATCTGTATGCTGTGATTATCGTTTGAGAAATAAACATCTACTTTTGCTGTATCCTGCTTCAACAGAATTGCGCCAACCACTATTCCGTTCTCCGGCCGCCTTGGATCAACCCTAGTGTCCCTAAAGTTTATTCCCTCTGCCATGAAACCTGCAGAGGAACTGGCCCATGGTGAGGGACCAGTGGGATTCAGCTGCCATCAATCAGGTGGTGTTGCAGCATCATGCCCACGCATACACAGAAATAAGCAATATCAGGTGCTGATGGTAGGAGACTGGTGGTGGCAGCAGTGGATGGAGCAGGTGGCAGGTGTTACTGACAGTAACAGGGAAACCCCTAAAAGCCCAAGTCCTGTGGGATCAAAATAAATCTGTGATCGCCTGGTGCAGCGAGGTGCACCCGGTCAGCTTTATTATATATAGATGCTAGAAAATAATTCACTCTTATAAGATGTAAGTTTCTGTTCTGCACTCTCGGACCCCCAATACCTCCACTCAGGGGACCTTATGAAGACTGATGTGTGCTAACACTGGTTAACGGTTAAATAATGCAAATTTTCTTGATCCAGCACAGCGTGGGATCCCGGAATGCCAGCAGCCACAGATTCTATTCCCAATCTATGGGTGTCGTGGACACCTACAGAGAGGGAATAGTCCTCGGCCCCCTGCCGGCATTCTGGCATTCGATATGCTGACCGCCGGGATGGTGATTGCGTCCCTTACTTAGATATTTACTTACAGATTCATGTGTACAAGCTACGTGGAATATCCGTATATGAAAACATAAATATTTCTAAATAATTATTCCATACCTTAAATATCTGATGTACAACAGAATATAACCAGGAACCAGCGCTGTTATAGTGAAAGTGACAAACTCCTATGAGTGAGAAGATATCCTGCTTTGTCTCTCTCTTAAGAATAACACTTACAGGACATTTCAGTCTCGCATATCCATAAAGGTATCTTTACACAGCAAACGGGCTTCTAATTTTCATCTAAACAGACCCCTTGAGATAATGGACACTTGCATATACTTTCTTTCTCACGTTCCCATAAAGGTATCTTTATCTTTCTCAATGGTACGCTTCCAAGTAAGGAGATTTCAGCAAACTCGTATCCAAAAAGGAATTTTTTAATACATAAAAAGGTAAAAAAAACACTTCACAGGACAAAGAATCCCGGTGGCTGATAGAGCAAAAGCACGTGACACAACCGGCTGCAGTCAGGTAAGGGTCAAGTATCCGAGCATTCGAATCACTGTTACTCCAAGTCCTGGCATCAAAGTGAAGGACGGCTTCAACGCGTTTCAGGGAGTTCACTCCCCTTTGTCAAGAAGTAACGTCCTTTTCCTGTGCATCAGAATTTATTCAATCTCTAATATCATGCACCTGCTGCCAGACACAGCAATGGCTGCTCTCTGCTCCTGGTGCCTTGTGGGAATGATAGAAAGTTCTATCATTCCCACAAGGCAGCAGGAGCAGAGAGCAGCCATTGCTGTGTCTGGCAGCAGGTGCATGATATTAGAGATGTATTCAATCTCTAATATCATGCACCTGCTGCCAGACACAGCAATGGCTGCTCTCTGCTCCTGCTGCCTTGTGGGAATGATAGAACTTTCTATCATTCCCACAAGGCACCAGGAGCAGAGAGCAGCCATTGCTGTGTCTGGCAGCAGGTGCATGATATTAGAGATTGAATAAATTCTGATGCACAGGAAAAGGACGTTACTTCTTGACAAAGGGGAGTGAACTCCCTGAAACGCGTTGAAGCAGTCCTTCACTTTGATGCCAGGACTTGGAGTAACAGTGATTCGAATGCTCGGATACTTGACCCTTACCTGACTGCAGCCGGTTGTGTCACGTGCTTTTGCTCTATCAGCCACCGGGATTCTTTGTCCTGTGAAGTGTTTTTTTTACCTTTTTATGTATTAAAAAATTCCTTTTTGGATACGAGTTTGCTGAAATCTCCTTACTTGGAAGCGTACCATTGAGAAAGATAAAGATACCTTTATGGGAACGCGAGAAAGAAAGTATATGTAATGCTTCTTTCAGACCGCAAATGCCGGATCCTACCCGGTAAGACAAACGTGTACTTACCGGGTGGGATCCGGCATTTGCGCTCCGCTGCTGGCTTTCCGACCCGGCAATAGACCGGGTCGGTTGCCATAGCAGCGGAGGGAGCAGCAGCAGCAGGGGCGGGGGTGGAGGCGGCGCCGGGAGATGAGCGCATCTCCTGCGCCGCCTCCCCCTATGCTGTGAATGGGAACCGTGTCGCATCGACACGGCTCCCATTCACACCGCACCTGACCCGGTAATCAACCTGGGTAAAACCCTTCTTTTTTACCGGGTTGAATTACCGGGTCAGGCCACCCGCTAAAACGACCAAGGACCTTTCACATCGCACACTGACCCGGGTCGACACGGCAATATGCAGTGTCGATACCGAGTTATTTGTGCGATGTGAAAGGGGTATAAGTGTCCATTATCTCAAGGGGTCTGTTTAGATGAAAATTAGAAGCCCGTTTGCTGTGTAAAGATACCTTTATGGATATGCGAGACTGAAATGTCCTGTAAGTGTTATTCTTAAGAGAGAGACAAAGCAGGATATCTTCTCACTCATAGGAGTTTGTCACCTTCACTATAACAGCGCTGGTTCCTGGTTATATTCTGTTGTATGTGTGTAGATTCTGTTTGGGAGATTTTTTGGTGTTTTCCCTCTACTTGGTTACCAGCAGCACTAATTAGCGCCAGGCTGCAATCTATTCTTTTTTTGGTTAAATATCTGATGACCTCAAGAGCTGTGTAATTGGAATTTTGCTGAAAGCTAGTATCTTGTCTTCAGAATCATACAATAATATTTTATGCAAAAAATAAAACTTAATACAAATCTATAAAACAAATATATTTACAGTTTAAGTAAATGACCTATCAGTTTTTTTTAATTATATTACATATCCTTTCTTTTCCCATTTTCACTGTTTCACCATGTAATTAATAGAAATATTTAATTTGAATGCATATTAATAAAATTTCTCTTACGTCCTAGAGGATGCTGGTAAGGACCATGGGGTATAGACGGGCTCTGCAGGAGACATGGGCACTATAAAGAACTTTAGATGGGTGTGCACTGGCTCCTCCCTCTATGCCCCTCCTCCAGACCTCAGTTAGATCCTGTGCCCAGAGGAGACTGGGTGCACTACAGGGGAGCTCTCCTGAGTTTCTCTGAAAAAGACTTTTGTTAGTTTTTTTATTTTCAGGGAGCACTGCTGGCAACAGGCTCCCTGCATCGTGGGACTGAGGGGAGAGAAGCAGACCTACTTAAATGATAGGCTCTGCTTCTTAGGCTACTGGACACCATAAGCTCCAGAGGGTCGGAACGCAGGTCTCACCCTCGCCGCTCGTCCCGGAGCCGCACCGTCGTCCTCCTCACAGAGCCGGAAGATAGAAGCTGGGAGAGTATAAGAAGTAAGAAGACTTCATAGGCGGCAGAAGACTTCAGATCTTCTATGAGGTAACGCTGCGCGCCATTGCTCCCACACACACACACAGAGCGGGCACTGAAGGGTGCAGGGCGCAGGGGGGGCGCCCTGGGCAGCAATAATAAACCTCTAGGGACTGGCTAACATATATATATATGCTGCGGAGGCAGTTTATAACATAATCCCCCGCCAGTATTGGAAATTTGAGCGGGACCGAAGCCCGCCGCTGAGGGGGCGGGGCTTGATCCTCCAGCACTAACCAGCGCCATTTTCTCCACAGCACACTGCAGAGAGGCTGGCTCCCCGGACTCTCCCCTGCTGAACACGGTGACACAGGCCAAAAAAGAGGGGGGGGGGGCACATTTAATTGGCGCAGTGAGGGTATGTATGTATATATGTATATATATATATATATATATATATATATATATATATATATATATATATATATATATATATATATATATATATACACACACACACACACACAAACAGAAAGTTCAGCACTCACCAAAGCAACCTCCTTATTTTCACAGCATCAATAAATAAATGATGGGGGTTTAGTTAGTGAATTGGCCAATGCACGGAAGCCTGCAAACCGCTCGCCAAGGTACCCCATCTTCATGCAGGTCCTACACTATCACAGAGTCTCAAAAATTAAAACCTAGCAACTGTATCACACAAAAAATTTTAAGTAGGTGGCCATGGGCTACATGCACCCCACCCTATGAGTGGTGAGTGCAGACACTGCACCCCGCTTCTGGGGTGGTGAGTGCTGTGGTTTTATATTTGTTGGTATATTGTAGGGTTAATCTTTGGTTAACTCATATTAACTGTGGCCACTAGCTTTGTTCATGCACCCCTATGCAAGCCCAATTATCTTAAACCTGAGTCAGCTGTTCTTTAGTAATTTATCAGCCAGTGTCAGGTGACTAGTGTACCTTTAAAAGCCATGGAGTATTTGGCAGATACACAGTAAACCAAGTGGGCATATTTGCAGTTATATTATGTGTGATACAGTTGCTAGGTTTTAATTTTTGAGACTCTGTGATAGTGTAGGACCTGCATGAAGATGGGGTACCTTGGCGAGCGGTTTGCAGGCTTCCGTGCATTGGCCAATTCACTAACTAAACCCCCATCATTTATTTATTGATGCTGTGAAAATAAGGAGGTTGCTTTGGTGAGTGCTGAACTTTCTGTTTGTTATTTTTTAAGTAGGTGGCCATGGGCTACATGCACCCCACCCTATGAGTGGTGAGTGCAGACACTGCACCCCGCCTCTGGGGTGGTGAGTGCTGTGGTTTTATATTTGTTGGTATATATATATATATATACACACACATGGGTTGTCCTGCACTCACATCACCAAATTTATTCTTCAACGGGCGGGTGCTCCTAATGGGCCATAAGGTCCACTAATACTATAGAAACAAGTCCATCGAAGTGGAGGTGCACTCTCGCAATGATAGAATCATACACAGTGGTAAAATCAATCGTCACCGAAGCTTTATTCGTGTCAACGTTTCGGTCCGTAACCAGACCTTTCTCAAGACAGGTGACACATCAATTCAATTAAGTCATCATATGATACACGTACATCTGCAAGGACAATATACATAGTTATGATCACAAGCCTCACCGGTCCCTGGAAAAGCCCCGCACCAACAGATAAAAAGAAAGAGAAAACGCCACCAAAAGAGGTGAATATAAATAATACCAATAGTGTCCCCAGTCACCTAAGTGATAGGGTATAACACCTCATAAATCCGTACCTAAAACGTCTAGTTACATCCACTGTAGTGAATTAAAGTAACGGACTCCAGCGTATCTCAAACTGTGATCAACAGAGAAAGAGAACATGTTTTAATATAAACCAGCGATTGTGGTGACATAGGGTAAAACCACTCATCTGGGTAATCACCCCCACACACGGTGCAAATACCTTAATATGTGTCATCTTCTTACAATGATGCAGCCACAGGTGTTATTTACACCCATATAGCAAAAAAGCTGTCAGAAAAATTACACAGATCAATGTCGATACAGTGCCGGTGCCTGGGTATAGTAAAACAATCAAATACTGTTACTTACTCAGTCAGATGGAGGCTGTGCTTGTGACTGCATAGCCCTCCAATCCACTGGGTGGGGATTAAATAGTGAATCGGCCGGAAGTATCCGAAAAACCGGAAGTGCCCCACTCGTGCCTAATAGAGAGAGTATTAGGCACGAGTGGGGCACTTCCGGTTTTTCGGATACTTCCGGCCGATTCACTATTTAATCCCCACCCAGTGGATTGGAGGGCTATGCAGTCACAAGCACAGCCTCCATCTGACTGAGTAAGTAACAGTATTTGATTGTTTTACTATACCCAGGCACCGGCACTGTATCGACATTGATCTGTGTAATTTTTCTGACAGCTTTTTTGCTATATGGGTGTACACTACACCTGTGGCTGCATCATTGTAAGAAGATGACACATATTAAGGTATTTGCACCGTGTGTGGGGGTGATTACCCAGATGAGTGGTTTTACCCTATGTCACCACAATCGCTGGTTTATATTAAAACATGTTCTCTTTCTCTGTTGATCACAGTTTGAGATACGCTGGAGTCTGTTACTTTAATTCACTACAGTGGATGTAACTAGACGTTTTAGGTACGGATTTATGAGGTGTTATACCCTATCACTTAGGTGACTGGGGACACTATTGGTATTATTTATATTCACCTCTTTTGGTGGCGTTTTCTCTTTCTTTTTATCTGTTGGTGCGGGGCTTTTCCAGGGACCGGTGAGGCTTGTGATCATAACTATGTATATTGTCCTTGCAGATGTACGTGTATCATATGATGACTTAATTGAATTGATGTGTCACCTGCCTTGAGAAAGGTCCGTTTACGGACCGAAACGTTGACACGAATAAAGCTTCGGTGACGATTGATTTTACCACTGTGTATGATTCTATCATTGCGAGAGTGCACCTCCACTTCGATGGACTTGTTTCTATATATATATATATATATATATATATATATATATATATATATATATATATATATATATATATATATATATGCGCTGTTTTAACTGGGAATTTTGTTTCCAGTGTCAGGTGGCGCTGGGTGTGTGCTGGCATACTCTCTCTCTGTCTCTCCAAAGGGCCTAATTGGGGAACTGTCTCCGTATAGATATATCCCTGAGTGTGTGGGGGTGTCGGTACGCGTGTGTCGGCATGTCTGAAGCGGAAGGCTCTTCTAAGGAGGAGGTGGAGCAGATGATTGTGGTGTCTCCGTCGGCAACGCCGACACCTGATTGGTTGGATATGTTAAATGTTTTAAATGCAAATGTGTCTTTATTACATCAGAGATTGGACAAAGCAGAGTCCAGGGATAAAACAGGGAGTCAATCCATGGCTTTGACTGTGTCACAGGGCCCTTCAGGGTCTCAGAAACGTCCCCTGTCCCAAGTAGCAGACACGGATACCGACACGGATTCTGACTCCAGTGTCGACTACGATGATGCGAGGTTACACCCAAGGGTGGCCAAAAGTATTCATTATATGATTATTGCAATAAAAGATGTTTTACATATCACAGATGACCCCTCTGTCCCTGACAAGAGGGTACACATGTTTAAGGAAAAGAAACCTGAGGTAACCTTTCCCCCATCTCATGAGCTGAACGTGTTATTTGAAAAGGCTTGGGAAACTCCAGACAAGAAATTGCAGATTCCCAAGAGAATTCTTATGGCATATCCTTTCCCTGCGCAGGACAGGTTACGGTGGGAATCCTCGCCCAGGGTGGACAAGGTGTTAACGCGCTTGTCCAAAAAGGTGGCGCTACCGTCTCCAGACACGGCAGCCCTCAAGGATCCTGCTGATCGCAGATAGGAAACTACCTTAAAATCAATTTATACACATACGGGTGCCTTGCTCAGACCGGCAATAGCGTCGGCTTGGGTTTGTAGCGCTGTACCGGCTTGGACGGATACTTTGTCAGCTGACATTGATACCCTGGATAGGGATACCATTTTATTGACCTTAGGTCACATTAAAGACGCAGTCTTATATATGAGAGACGCTCAGAGAGACGTTGGTCTGCTAGGTTCAAGAGCCAACGCCATGGTGATTTCTGCTAGGCGAGCCCTGTGGACCTGCTAATGGACGGGTGATGCCGACTCAAAGAGGCATATGGAAGTTTTGCCTTACAAAAGGTGAGGATTTATTTGGGGAAGGTCTCGCGGACCTGGTTTCCACAGCTACCGCGGGTAAATCTACTTTTTTACCTTATGTTTCCCCACAGCAAAAGAAAACGCCGCAATATCAGATGCAGTCCTTTCGGTCGCATAAGTCCAGAAGAGGTCGGGACTCTTCCTTCCTCGCCAGAGTAAGGGTAGAGGGAAAAGAATGCCTGCTACGGCTAGTTCCCAGGAGCAGAAGTCCTCCCCGGCTTCTACTAAATCCACCGCATGACGCTGGGGCTCCACTGAGGGAGTCCGCGCCGGTGGGGGCACGTCTTCCACTCTTCAGCCACGTCTGGGTTCAGTCAGACGTGGATCCTTGGGAAATGGAAATTGTATCCCAAGGTTACAAGCTGGAATTCGAAGACGTACCTCCTCGCCGGTTTTTCAAATCGGCTTTACCAGCTTCTTCCCCAGAAAGGGAGCTAGTTTTAGCTGCAATTAAAAAACTGTGTCAACAACAAGTGGTTGTCGAGGTTCCCCTAGTTCAACAGGGGAAGGGGTACTATTCAACCCTATTTGTGGTCCGGAAACCGGATGGCTCGGTCAGACCCATTCTAAATTTAAAATCCCTAAACCTGTACTTGAAAAAGTTCAAATTCAAGATGGAATCGCTCCGGGCAGTTATCTCCAGCCTGAAAGGGGGGGATTTTATGGTGTCACTGGACATAAAGAACGCATACCTTCATGTCCCCATATATCCCCCTCATCAGGCGTACCTGAGATTCGCTGTACAGGGCTGTCATTACCAGTTTCAGACGTTGCCGTTTGGGCTTTCCACGGCCCCAAGGATTTTCACCAAGGTAATGGCGGAAATGATGGTGCTCCTGCGCCGGCAGGGAGTCACAATTATCCCGTACTTGGACGATCTCCTGATAAAAGCGAGATCGAGAGATCAGTTGCTGAAAAGCATGGCGCTCTCCCTGAGAGTGCTGCAGCAACATGGCTGGATTCTGAATCTACCAAAGTCACAGTTGGTTCCAACAATTCGGCTATCTTTCTTAGGAATGATTCTGGACACGGAACAAAAGAGGGTTTTTCTCCCGATGGAAAAAGCCCAGGAACTCCAGAACATGGTCAGAGACCTGTTAAAACCGAAAAGAGAGTGTTAGTCCGTCAATGCACTCGAGTACTGGGGAAAATGGTGGCGACCTACGAGGCCATCCCCTTCGGCAGGTTTCATGCGAGGACGTTTCAGTGGGACCTTCTGGACAAGTGGTCCGGGTCCCATCTTCAAATTCATCAGAAAATAAGCCTGTCCCCCAGGGCCAGGGTGTCTCTCCTGTGGTGGCTATGGAGTGCTCACCTTCTAGAGGGTCGCAGGTTCGGCATTCAGAACTGGGTTCTGGTGACCACGTACGCGAGCCTCCGAGGATGGGGAGCAGTCACACAAGGCAGAAACTTTCAGGGACTATGGTCAAGCCAGGAGGCTTGTCTACACATCAACGTACTGGAGTTGAGGGCCATATACAACGGCCTACGTCAAGCGGAGAATCTTCTTCGCGACCTACCGGTTCTGATTCAATCAGACAACGTCACAGCCGTGGCTCATGTAAACCGCCAAGGCGGGACAAGGAGCAGAGCAGCAATGGCGGAAGCTACCAGGATTCTTCGCTGGGCGGAAAACCACATAAGCGCTTTGGCAGCAGTCTTCATTCCGGGAGTGGACAACTCGGAAGCAGACTTCCTCAGCAGACACGATCTCCATCCAGGAGAGTGGGGACTTCATCAAGAAGTTTTTGCAGAGATAACAAGTCATTGGGGACTTCCTCAAATAGACATGATGGCGTCACGCCTCAACAAGAAGCTTCAGAGGTATTGTGCCAGGTCAAGGGACCCTCAGGCAGTAGCAGTAGACGCCCTGGTGACACAGAGTAGTCATCCCTACTCTGATAAAGGCTAGGAAGGAGGTGACGGCGAAACATTATCACCGTATCTGGAGAAAGTATGTATCTTGGTGTGAAGCCAAGAATGCTCCGACTGAGGAATTCCATCTGGGCCGTTTTCTCCACTTTCTACAGACAGGAGTGGATATGGGCTTAAAATTAGGCTCCATTAAGGTACAGATTTCGGCCCTATCAATTTTCTTTCAGAAGGAATTGGCTTCTCTCCCAGAAGTCCAGACTTTTGTAAAGAGAGTGCTGCACATACAGTCTCCTTTTGTGCCTCCAGTGGCACCATGGTACCTTAACATGGCATTACAGTTTCTAAAATCTCACTGGTTTGAACCTCTTCAAACGGTTGAATTAAAATTTCTCACTTGGAAGGTGGTCATGTTGTTGGCCTTGGTATCTGCAAGGCGGGTGTCCAAATTGGCGGCTTTGTCTCACAAAAGCCCCTATCTGATTTTCCATGTGGATAGAGCGGAATTAAGGACTCGTCCTCAATTTTTGCCTAAAGTGGTTTCATCGTTTCATATGACCCAACCTATTGTGGTGCCGGTGGCTACAGATGACTTGGAGGATTCCAAGTCCCTTGATGTAGTCAGGGCCTTAAAAATGTATGTAGCCAGGACGGCTCGGGTTAGGAAAACAGAGGCACTGTTTATCCTGTATGCAGCCAACAAGGTTGGTGCTCCTGCTTCTAAGCAGACTATTGCTCGCTGGATCTGTAACACGATTCAGCAGGCTCATTATACGGCTGGATTGCCGTTACCAAATTCGGAAAAGGCCCATTCCACTAGGAAAGTGGCCTCTTTTTGGGCGGCTGCCCGAGGCGTCTCGGCATTACAGCTTTGCCGAGCGGCGACTTGGTCGGGTTCAAACACTTTTGCAAAATTCTACAAGTTTGATACCATGGCTGATGAGGACCTCATGTTTGCTCAATCGGTGCTGCAGTCTCATCCGCACTCTCCCGCCCGGTCTGGAGCTTTGGTATAATCCCCATGGTCCTTACGGAGTCCCCAGCATCCTCTAGTACGTAAGAGAAAATAAGATTTTAAACCTACCAGTAAATCTTTTTCACCTAGTCCGTAGAGGATGCTGGGCACCCGTCCCAGTGCGGACATATTTCTGCAAGGCTTGTATATAGTTATTGCTTACATAAGGGTTATGTTACAGTTGAGATCAGTCTTTGGCTGATGCTGTTTTTGTTCATACTGTTGACTGGTTGCGTATATTCCAGGTTATAGAGTGTGGATGGTGTGGGCTGGTATGAATCTTGCCCTTAGATTAACATAAATCCTTTCCTCGTACTGTTCGTCTCCTCTGGGCACAGTTCTCTAACTGAGGTCTGGAGGAGGGGCATAGAGGGAGGAGCCAGTGCACACCCATCTAAAGTTCTTTATAGTGCCCATGTCTCCTGCGGAGCCCGTCTATACCTCATGGTCCTTACGGAGTCCCCAGCATCCTCTACGGACTAGGAGAAAAAGATTTACCAGTAGGTTTAAAATCTTATTATTTTAATGTATCTGACTCCATACTAAATACTGATTCTACTAGTCTCTATTCTATGATACATTAAACATATTTCTTAAACCGCATATCTTTAATAAATGTGTAGATTTCAAAAATAAGAATTTACTCACCGGTAATTCTATTTCTCGTAGTCTGTAGTGGATGCTGGGAACTCCGTAAGGACCATGGGGAATAGCGGGCTCCGAAGGAGGCTGGGCACTCTAGAAAGATCTTAGACTACCTGGTGTGCACTGGCTCCTCCCACTATGACCCTCCTCCAAGCCTCAGTTAGGTACTGTGCCCGGACGAGCGTACACCATAAGGAAGGATTTTGAATCCCGGGTAAGACTCATACCAGCCACACCAATCACACCGTACAACTCGTGATATGAAACACAGTTAACAGTATGAAACAATAGAGCCTCTCAACAGATGGCTCAACAATAACCCGATTTAGTTAACAATAACTATGTACAAGTATTGCAGATAAACCGCACTTGGGATGGGCGCCCAGCATCCACTACGGGCTACGAGAAATAGAATTACCGGTGAGTAAATTCTTATTTTCTCTAACGTCCTAGTGGATGCTGGGAACTCCGTAAGGACCATGGGGATTATACCAAAGCTCCCAAACGGGCGGGAGAGTGCGGATGACTCTGCAGCACTGAATGAGAGAACTCCAGGTCCTCCTCAGCCAGGGTATCAAATTTGTAGAATTTTGCAAACGTGTTTGCCCCTGACCAAGTAGCTGCTCTGCAAAGTTGTAAAGCCGAGACCTCTCGGGCAGCCGCCCAAGACGAGCCCACCTTCCTTGTGGAATGGGCATTGACAGATTTTGGCTGTGGCAGGCCTGCCACAGTATGTGCAAGCTGAATTGTACTACAAATCCAACGAGCAATAGTCTGCTTAGAAGCAGGAGCACCCAGCTTGTTAGGTGCATATAGGATAAACAGCGAGTCAGATTTTCTGACTCTAGCCGTTCTGGAAACATATTTTCAGTGCCCTGACAACGTCTAGCAACTTGGAGTCCTCCAAGTCCCTAGTAGCCTAGGCACCACAATAGGCTGGTTCAGGTGAAACGCTGACACCACCTTTGGGAGAAACTGGGGACGAGTCCTCAATTCTGCCCTATCCATATGGAAAATCAAATAAGGGCTTTTACAAGACAAAGCCGCCAACTTTGATACTCGCCTGGCAGAAGCCAAGGCCAATAACATAACCACCTTTCACGTGAGATATTTCAGATCCACGGTTTTTAGTGGTTCAAACCAATGTGATTTTAAGAAACTCAACACCACGTTGAGATCCCAAGGTGCCACAGGAGGCACAAACGGGGGCTGACTCTGCAGCACTCCTTTTATAAATGTCTGAACTTCAGGTACTGAAGCTAGTTCTTTTTGAAAGAAAATCGACAGAGCCGAGATCTGTACCTTAATGGAACCCAATTTAAGGCCCATAGTCACTCCTGCTTGCAGGAAATGCAGAAATCGACCTAGTTGAAATTCCTCTGTTGGGGCCCTTTCGGCCTCACACCATGCAACATATTTTTGCCATATGCGGTGATAATGAGTTGCTGTAACCTCTTTCCTGGCTTTAGTAAGCGTAGGAATGACTTCCTCCGGAATGCCCTTTTCCTTCAGGATCCGGCGTTCAACCGCCATGCCGACAAACGCAGCCGCGGTAAGTCTTGGAACAGACAGGGCCCCTGCTGCCGCAGGTCCTGTCTGAGTGGCAGAGGCCATGGGTCCTCTGATATAAATTCTTGAAGTTCTGGGTACCAAGCTCTTCTTGGCCATCCACGAGTATCGTTCTTACTCCTCGCCTTCTTATTATTCTCAGTACCTTTGGTATGAGAGGCAGAGGGGAGAACACATAAACCGACTGGTACACCCACGGTGTTACCAGAGCGTCCATAGCTATCGCCTGAGGGTCCCTTGACCCGGTGCAATATCTTTTATAGCTTTTTGTTGAGGCGGGACGCCATCATGTCCACCTGTGGCCTTTCCCAATGGTGTACAATCCTATTGGAAGACTTCTGGAGGAAGTCCCCATTCTCCCGGGTGGAGGTCGTGTCTGTTGAGAAGATCTGCTTCCCAGTTGTCCACTCCGGGAATGAACACTGCTGACAGTGCTAACACATGATTTTCCGCCTATCGGAGAATCCTTGTGGCTTCTGCCATCGCCATCCTGCTTCTTGTGCCGCCCTGTTGGTTTACATGGGCGACTGCCGTGATGTTGTCTGATTGGATCAGTACCGGCTGGTTTTGAAGCAGAGGCCTTGCCGGCCTCAGGGCATTGTAAATGGCCCTCAGGTCCAGAATATTTATGTGTAGGGAAATAACCTGACTTGACCAAAGTCCCTGGAAATTTCTTCCCTGTGTGACTGCCTCCCAGCCTCAAAGGCTGGAATCCATGGTCACTAGGACCTAGTCCTGTATGCCGAACCTGCGGCCCTCTTGAAGATGGGCACTCTGCAGCCACCACAGTAGAGATACCCTGGTCCTTGGAGACAGGGTTATCAGCCTATGCATCGGAAGATGCGATCCGGACCACTTGTCCAACAGGTCCCTCTGAAAAGTTCTTGTATGGAACCTGCCTAATGGGATTGCTTCGTAGGAAGCTACCATTTTTCCCAGGACTCGCGTGCAATGATGCACCGCTACCTATTTTGGCTTCAGGAGGTCTCTGACTAGAGATGACAACTCCTTGGCTTTCTCCTCCGGGAGAAACACTATTTCTGATTTATGTCCAGAACCATCCCCAGGAACAGTAGACGTGTCATAGGAACCAGCTGTGACTTTGGACTGTTTAGAATCCAACCATGCTGTTGTAGCACTTTCCAAAATAGTGCTACCCCGACTACCAACTGCTCCTTGGACCTCGCCCTTATAACGAGATTGTCCAAGTACGGGATAATTACAACTCCCTTTTTTTGAAGGAGTATCAACATTTCGGCCATTACCTTGATAAAACACCCTCGGTGCCATATACAGTCCAAACGGCAGTGTCTGGACTTGGTAATGGTAATCCTGTACCACAATCTGAGGTACTCCTGGCGAGGATGGTAAATGGGGACATGCAGGTAAGCATCCTTGATGTCCCAGGATACCATGTAATCCCCCTTGTCCAGGCTTGGAATAACCGCCCTGAGCGATTCCATCTTGAACTTGAATTTTTGTGTTCAAGGATTTTAAATATAAAATGGGTCACACCGAACCATGCGGTTTCGGTACCCCAACCCGTGTGGAATAGTAACCCCGTCCTTGTTGAAGTAGGGGCACCTTGAGTATTACCTGCTGGGAATACCGCTTATTAATTGCCTCTAGCACAGCCTCCCTGCCTGAGGGAGTTGTCAGCAAGGCATATTTTAGGAAACGGCTGGGGGGAGACATCTCGAATTCCAGCTTGTACCCCTGAAATACTACTTGAAAGAAACAGGGATCCACCTGTGAGCGAGCCCACTAATTGCTGAAATTTTTGAGACGGCCCCCCACCGTACCTGGCTACACCTGTGGAGCACCCGCGTCATGGTGTGGCCTCACAGGAGGCGGGGGAAGAATCTTGATTCTGGGAACAGGCCGACTGGTGCAGCTTTTTTCCCTCTACCCTTGTCTCTGTACAGAAAGGAAGCGCCATTTGACCCGCTTGCTTTTCTGAAGCCGAAAGGACTGTACCTTTGTCTGTGAGGAAACCTGAGGTAAAATTATTTCTTCCCAGCAGTTGCTGTGGATACGAGGTCCCAGAGACCATCCCCAAATAATTCCTCACCCTTATAAGGCTCTCTATGCGCTTTTTAAGTCAGCATCACCTGTCCAGTGACAGGTCTCTAATATCCTCCTGACAGAATGGACATTACATTTATTTTGGATGCCAGTCGGCAAAATATCCCTCTGTGCATCCCCCATATATAAGACGACGTCTTTAATATGTTTTTATGTTTGCCAACTAGTATCCCTGTTTGACAGGGTCACCGACCACGCTGCAGCAGCACTATCTGCAGGTCTCAGTCTAGTACCTGAGTGTGTAAATACAGACTTCAGGATAGCCTCCTGTTTTTTATCAACAGGTACCTATTAAAGTGGCCGTATCCTAAGACGGCAGTGCCACCTTTTTTGACAAACGTGTGAGCGCCTTATCCACCCTAGGGGATATCTCCCAGCGTAACTTATCCACCTGGAGGGAAAGGGTACGCCATCAGTAACTTTTTATAAATTACCAGTTTCTTAACGGGGGAACCCACGCTTTCACACACTTCATTTATTCATCTGATGGGGGAACAAAACACTGCCTGTTTTTTCTCCCCAAACCTAAAACCCATTTTTAGAGGTGCTTGGGTTAAAGTCAGAAATGTATAACACATTTTTTATTGCCGGGATCACGTCACGGATGTTCCTAGTGGATTGTGTATATGTCTCCACCTTGTCGACACTGGAGTCAGACTCCGTGTCGACATCTGTGTCTGCCATCTGAGAGAGCGGGCGTTTTTGAGCCCCTGATGGCCTTTGAGACGCCTGGGCAGGCGCGGGCTGCGAAGCCGGCTGTCCCACAGCTGTTACGTCATCCACCCTTTTATGTAAGGAGTTGACACTGTCGGTTAATACCTTTCACCTATCCATCCACTCTGGTGTCGGCCCCACAGGGGGCGACATCACATATATCGGCCTCTGTTCTGTCACCATATAAGCCTCCTCATTCAACATGTCGACACAGCCGTACCGACACACCGCAGACACACAGGGAATGCTCTAAACGAGGACAGGACCCACAATAGCCCTTTGGGGGGACAGAGTAAGAGTATGCCAGCACACACCAGAGCGCTATATATATATATACAGGGACTAACTGAGTTATGTCCCTAATAGCTTTTATATAATATACTGTATACAGTGCCAATTTTAATGCCCCCCCTCTCTTTTCCCTCTTACTGTACTGTAGAATTGCAGGGAAGAGCCAGGGAGCTTCCCTCCAGCCGAGCTGTGAGGGAAAAATGGCGCCAGTGTGCTGAGGAGATAGGCTCCGCCCCTTTTTTGCGGCCTATTCTCCCGTTTTTTATGGAATTCTGGCAGGGGTATTTACCTCATATATAGCCCCTGGGGCCATATATTGAGGTATTTTAGCCAGCCAAGGTGTTTTTATTGCTGCCTCAGGGCGCACCCCCCAGCGCCATGCACCCTCAGTGACCGGAGTGTGAAGTGTGTGAGAGGAGCAATGGCGCACAGCTGCAGTGCTGTGCGCTACCTTGGTGAAGACAGAGTCTTCATGCCGCCGATTTTCCGGACCATCTTCTCGCTTCTGGCTCTGTAAGGGGGACGGCGGCGCGGCTCCGGGACCGAACATCAAGGCTGGGCCTGCGGTCGATCCCTCTGGAGCTAATGGTGTCCAGTAGCCTAAGAAGCCCAATCCGGCTGCAAGCAGGCGAGTTCGCTTCTTCTCCCCTTAGTCCCTCGCTGCAGTGAGCCTGTTGCCAGCAGGTCTCACTGAAAATAACAAATTCTAAGACTATAACTTTCTAAGAGCTCAGGAGAGCCCCTAGTGTGCATCCAACCTCGGCCGGGCACGAAATCTAACTGAGGCTTGGAGGAGGGTCATAGTGGGAGGAGCCAGTGCACACCAGGTAGTCTAAGATCTTTCTAGAGTGCCCAGCCTCCTTCGGAGCCCGCTATTCCCCATGGTCCTTACGGAGTTCCCAGCATCCACTAGGACGTTAGAGAAATTAACAGTTAAAAATATATGTCTTATTGATTGTTTCTGCTATTGTGAATTTGCCTCTAATAAGCACTGAAATGGCTAATATTTTCCAAAAACCGCTCAGAAATGTATTTAAAACATATCCAACATTCATTTTAAAAGAAAAAAAAAAACCTTTTTCTAAACATCGGTTCAACATTGATGTTTTTTCACGCACCCGTATAAGACTTTACCTATTTCAACATCACAACATTGTCTATGATAAAAAAATAAAAATAAAATAACTGTAACAGTATAGAACGGAGGAAAATGGCACACAGGGATGTATGGGCCACATACAGATAGACAAAAAATCCAAACACTCTGCAGAGGAAATAAAGGACTGGCATTATACTGCTATACCCATAGAGGTCTGTGAGGACATTATTAAAGTGCAGAAGATAGGGTTCCTGTAGAGCATTTTCAGCATAACCTATAAATGTATTGCTCACCAGTTTAAATGGGTGTAGTACTGGTGACCGGCGGTCTCCTGACCGCCGGTCACCTTACCGACGCCGGGATCCCGGCAGCATACCGACGCCGGGATCCCGGCGGGGAGGGGCGAGTGCAGCAAGCCCCTTGCGGGCTCGCTGCCCTCGCCACGCTGCGGGCTCGGTGGCGACCTGCGGTCGCCACGGGTTCTATTCCCACTCTATGGGTGTCGTGGACACCCTCGAGTGGAAATAGTCCCTGTTGGTCGGCATGCCGACCATCGGGATAGTGAGCCGTCGGGCTCACGGAGGTCGTCATGTGACTGTCGGTCAGCTGACCGGCGGTCACATGAATACCACCTGTTTAAATAATAGACTACTTAGGGCCAGATTCAATTAGATGCAGTAATTTACCGCGCAGGGAAAAGGGTTGTAGCCTTTGGCTTTAATGCCGATGTCTATCAATTACAGCCCCTCTTCCTCACATGGTAAATTACCTGGTAAGGCACGTTATTCCATGGAATCTGGGACAAGTTCCCAAAGATATGGGTTAACAAGTATGCAGCACCCACAATCAGGGCATATAACATGGCTTGAGCCTCACTCAGACTAGAACAAAAATTTCCAATTGAAAAGCCCTGGCAGAATATGAGAGGAGGATAATGTGATATGCTAGATAGAATAGACTTAGGTTGACAGTGTTCAGGTTGACCACTATTGGTCGACAGTAAGTAGGTCGACATGGTTTCTAGGTCGACAGGGACTCTAGGATGACATGTACTAGGTCGACATGAGTTTTTTCTACATTGGTGTCGTTTTCTTCGTAGCGTGACGGGGAACCCCAATTAGTGCACAGTGTCCCCTCGCATGGCTCACTTTGCTCGCCATGCTTCGGGCAAGGTGCCTCACTCCGCTGCCGCTGCGCTCGGCACAGGTTACCGTTCCCAATTGTAGTCCACGCGGATCGTAAAGTATGAAAAAGGAAAAAAACGAAAAAAAAAGTGAAAAACTCATGTCTTTTTGTCGTGTCGACCTAGTACATGACGACCTAGAGTCCCTGTTGACCTAGAAACCATGTTGACCTTACTATCGACCAATAGTGGTCGACCTAGACACTGTCGACCTAAGTCTTGTCGATCTAAAGACCGGTTCCCAAAGAATATAGCATAATAGCTTTATGTAGATAAAAGGTGTAAATAATATAATGTACTAGAACATGGAATTTTCCAACATCTTATAATATGATTATCGCATTATAACTTGGCTATAGGATAGGATATTAGATATTATGTTATTTATAGTACCTCATATATGTATATTTCAAAATATTTTGGGGTTTGCACCACTGAGCCAAAGGTCTATGGAGGGATATGAATACAAAAGTGCAAAGAGGCAAATACAAGATATAAACGTTATAGCAACGGCCAACTTCCTATTGCTTTACAACCATGGCATTCAATTAAACTTTACAAATACTAAAATGCCGCTCAAGTTAACCTCATTTGGGACTTAAATTAATTTGGCAAATGACGGTTCAAACATACTGTTTGCTTTGTACATGCAGAGATTTTTATTACACTGCCTACAGACCATCTTGAAATTTAACATAGTTAATGGTGACACATTTTAAAATGAGTCTCTTTATTTCAAGAAGAGGATGTCACTGGTTAGTTTTATTTTCTCATTGCCAGGTAAAGCACAATGCTGACTGATGTGGTGTACTTTTTAATAACAATCCCCAGTATATCAGTTTCACAATTGAATCCAGCCCCAGGTTCAGGACTAGAAGCAGTGAGTGCAGCAAGACTCGCTTTATTCTGGTGACTAAGTTGGTCATTTTGACCAGATCACACTCTGCAGTTTATCGCAGCGGTGCGATCGGTTCAGAACTGCGCATGCGCCGACACCTCAGTGCGCCGGCACATGCCAGACGGCAGAGGCGGTCGCTAGGCGGGGGGGTGTCAGAACGGTGGCGTTAGGCCGCCGTTTCATGGGCGCAGTCCAGCCAACGCAGGTGTGGCCCGACCGAACGGCGGGCTGCAGCGGGTGCGGGACGTCACATGTAGCCGCTGCGGGCCAGGGAGCGATGAGTAACTCCCGGCCAGCACGCTAAAGCTGTGCTGGTCGGGAGCTACTCTTGAAGTGCAAAGGCATCGCCGCTGTGCGATGAAGGGGTAGCCGGCACTGACTTGCGGGGAGGACTAGCCCTGTGCTGGGCGTCCCCCCTCATGTCAGTGTGAATGATCATAGCTGTGCTAAATTTAGCACAGCTACGATCATCTCATCTCGGAAAGACCCCCTAAATCACTTAGACTTCATGTAGGAAACTGTGTAAGCTCTGGCTGCAGCTATATAGGCTTCTTAAAACATGCCACAGAGTACTCCTGTACTGCAAAGTCATTCGCTTTCCTCTGGGGCAAACTGATACAGATATCACCTCCACAGATCTTTCACGTACAAATCGATAAAATATTGCATGAGTGGCTTATATAGGGCCCCACACACTACAACGATATGTCTGAGGCTGAAGTCGGAGGCAATTTCCCTTGAACTCTCCCGGGAGCTTCCCGGGAGTGGTTCCACACGCTACCATACAATTTGGTACATTTTGCATGCGATATATCTTATGCGATCCCAGCCATGCCTGCGATAACTGACATATCATGAGTGCAGCACTAACGATCTAGGGGAGCCGATCCGACCCTCACGGGAACGTATTCACAGCACTTCACTTTTTCCACATTTTGTTATGTTACAGCCGCATTCCGAAATGGAATAAATTATTTTTTTCCCTCAAAATTCTACACACAATATCCAATAATGACATAGTGAAAAAAGTTTTGGGGAGATTTTTGCAAATTTATTAAAAATAAAAACGAAGAAATCACATGTACATAAGTATTCACAGCCTTTGCTCAATACTTTGTTGATGCACCTTTGGCAGCAATTACAGCCTCAAGTATTTTTGAATATGATGCCACAAGTTGGGCACACCTATCTTTGGCCAGTTTCGCCCATTCCTCATTGCAGCACCTCTCAAGCTCCATCAGGTTGGATGGGAAGCGTCAGTGAACAGCCATTTTCAGATCTCTTGTGATTGTAAACGATGCTGAAGAACACTGAATGAAGAGACGACTTGAAGAGAGGATCGCTGTGAGCACCGTCAGCAAACGGAGACCCTCTACCAGAGGACCCAGCGGTTAAACCGCAAGAGCAGGTGGACTGGGAGCAAAGGACTGCAATAACAGAACTGACCACTGGGCAGCCACAACAGAACCAGGATACTAGGGGTTAACCTGGGAGCACAGAGCTTGAGCACCTTACAGCAGCAATTAACTTGAAGCACTGACTAAGCATCAACCCCTATTCATAAGGGAAGACTGTACCGGACTGGCCGCGAACTGATATACCTATTAGCTCGGCTTGGTCTCCAACATGGCGGCTCCCTGCACAGAGGACACATGTGGAACCAGCACACAGCCACTACCTCAGGCCTCAGCCTCCCAGACGCCGCACTCCAGCAACAGAACACTTGGAAACAGACACCTCCGGCTGCCACGCTCCACTCCCCAGGACCCGGACCCCAGCCAACAGACACCCGGCAGCCGCACCGGATGACCTCGCTGCCACAGCTCCAATCCGCCGCAGCTACACCAGCCAGCTAACAGGAAGGCCGCAAGGACAAGAACCGGAGGCAAGACTCCGGATGCTGACACAACAGTGAATGGGGATGTGTTACCATGTTGTCGTAAGGTATCTCTAAGCTGTGCCCCCAATATAGCTAGTGAGTTGCACAGGAACTATGGTACCAAGTGATTTCAAGCCCCACAATCCATTGGGGGCAGTGACAGGCAGTGGTTGCCATGGCAGCCAGGATGCTACTATGAAGAGAAAATACCCAGCTCACAGATCAATCTGATGGAACTCCTGGACATCGATATAAACATGTATTTACCGTTGAGGGTCAATTAGTCAGAAGTGACTGAAATGAAGTGTAGTAGGTCAGACAATGGGTTAATAAGAGACTATCTGCACTGAACCTGCCGAATGGTATAATACAGATAGTTGCTGCTGTGTTATCCATGACTTGAAGAATAGAGGCCTGCACAGTGGGGGAGGGGTAGGGGGTTTGTAATGTCGAGAGAAAACACCCTCTGCTGCTGATTGTAGTGAACTGGCGGCTTAGTAACAGACCGCTGTGCACATCTTTGGTAGAGAACTTTAAATTAGTTGTCTTTAGATTTGGTGAGACACAACCATTTTACTGCTCCCAAGCACCAATTTCTTGGAATATTTTCTGTATTTAAATCATATAGCAACACACGCTATACTATGGGCCCCAACTGCACCCACAAAGATAATAAAGGGACTTCACTGCTAGCATGCAAGTTTTTTAAAGAGGGTTCAAAGCTTGCCAAGTCTCCTGGACTTTACTGCTAGTTAACCAATTCCAGGTGCAGGGATAGTGTGAGCTGTAGGCCTACTAATTGATGTGACTATCCCCGTCAATTTCGTATAGAATCTTTAGCATTTGAGTGTACTCTGTTTGTGGCTATCTTTAAAATGTATATCATAGATACATCAGATTGTGAAATAAATATTGTTCTTTTGCATCAAAACTGTATGAATTCCTCTACCACTACCAGTGAGACAGTGACAAACATCTCCTGAGCTGTACACACCACCCTCACAAGACCCTCACCACACAGATGTCTTAGAAGTCATGGACCTGCTGTATCCAGATGCCCATTGTTCATTGCCTGAATGTTGTATTAGGCTGTTGGGTTTTCATTGGCTCATTATTTGAAAAAGGAGATTTATGGTAAAACTTACCATTGTTAAATGCCAGATGAATTAGAATGGTGATTGCACAAGCTTATGTACTGGCTCGACATCCAGCTCCTGCTACTATCAAGGCCCATTCTACTCGGTCTGTTGGACCTTCTTCGTGCGTCCCTAGAACAATTGTGCAAGGCGGCTACATGGTCCCCAGTGAACACGTTCAAAGGGTTCTATGCCTTTGATACTTCCGCCTCCCTGGATGCTTCCTTTGGACGCCGGGTTCTTGTGCCCCCTACAGTGCATCCCCTCCCATGAGGAACTGCTTTGGGACATCCCCGCTGTTATTCCCTGTGGAATACCAGTGTATACCTCGCTGCAGAAAAGGAGATTTATGAGACTTACCATTGTTAAAATCTCTTTCTTTGAGGTACAGTGGATTCCACAGGGCGCCCGCCCTGACGCACTTAGATTCTTTGGGTTTGTATGGCATTATCCGCTGGTACCTTATCCTGTTGTGAGAATGTGGTTATCTGTGGCTACTAACTACTGTCGTCTGTTTACCTGCTACTGCATTGGACTGGTTAACAAAACTGAGCTCCAGTGCCTGGAGGCGCGGATATAGAGGAGGCGGTGCAGTGCATCCTGGGAACAGTCAAAGCTTTAGCCTGTTGGTGCCTTGGATCAAGATCCAACTCTACACCCCAATGTTATTCCCTGTGGAATACCAGTGTACCCCGCTGCAGAAACAGTGGATGGTTTCTCAGAGTCGCTTCACATTGTACCATCCATAATGTATATGAAGAGCACATTAGTAGACTAACCATACTATCCCTTTAAACCAGGACGCCAATGAATTACACAGGTCTGTGGCTGGCTGACTTCCAGCCTGCATCTCACCTGGTTTTCGATCAGCCACAGTACCTTTGTAGTCCATGAGTGTCTCAGTTTCAAGGGATAGTTTGGTAACCCTACCCATAAAGGCCATGTGGAGGGGTCCAAGGGGTGCATAAGGATTACATGGAGGGATCTGAGGGCACACAAGGCACGTGGAGGTGTCCAACTGCATACAAGAGACGCGTGAAGGGGTGTGCCTCCGATGAAGCGGTGTATCACAGGGAAACTTAATTTGAAACCCAGCACTGTGGGAAACGGAATATGCGAGGAGATTCACTGCACCTGCCCATCTGCCCCGCAGCAGAAGGGACATTGCTCAACAGACTGCACCACACCAATATGGGAGCCTGGTCTGTATATTGGGACCCATGTCTATTCCATCAAGACACGGAGCAGGACCAGCACTGACAGTTTGAACTGTAGATGAATTGCTCCCGGGCTCCGGTCTCATTTACATGGACTTCACTATTGAGCTGTCCCGCCGGGCCACGGAGTGGGAGTGCACAGGAGCTGTTGGGTGTGCTTGCACCTACAGCTTAGAACGCAGAAGACCGCTTCCTGGCTCCAGGTTATATTTATGGACTAAAGTACAGAGCAGATACCAGGCTGAGATCACTCATCTACCATTGACAAACAGGGCATTTCCATGAGTGCTAGGAGCCATAATAACTCCCCTTTAGGACCAGTTCATGAATATATCATTGATGAACAGGACATAAGTATTTGGATATTTTAAACAGTAAATATTGGGAGATAATTCAATATACTTTAATTAACAATAGTTCCAATTAACTTACATATCCTCAGTGCTAGGATTTTTATTATTTAGTTTTCATTTTTAATGTATAAGATATAGGTCTGTTTTATATTTATAAGAATAAACTGTTTTTAACGTTTTACACTGTATATAAAAATGTAAACATACACCTGTACAACTTAAAGTGGTGCTTACGTGGACGGTTGTGATAACATAAAAAGGACATGTGGGGATATTTGAGGGGTATTTAAGGGGCATGTGTAGAGGTAAATATGATGGGACCCAAAAAAAGGGAGGTAGGACCGCACATTTTTTAACAATGGGTCCCTCGGAATTCATCCTTCATTCTCAGTGTTGGAAAAAAATAGGATTTTAATTACCTACCTGTAAATCCTTTTCTCGTTGTCCGTAGAAGATGCTGGGGTCCACATTAGTACCATGGGGTATAGACGGGTCCACTAGGAGCCATTGGCACTTTAAGAGTCTGAGAATGTGGGCTGACACCTCCCTCTATGCCCCCTCCTACCAGACTCAGTCTAGAAACTGCGCACGAGGAGATGGACATCTTCGAGAGAAGGATTTAACACAGATAGGGGCAAGATTCACACACAAGGCAAACCAAGCTAACTAGCTTGAAACATCAGCAATGGCTGAACAATATTACTTACCAAGCAACAAAACAGTACTTATCCAAGAACTAAGCAGTACTGAACTAAGTAACCACTGCATGATCACAAAGCGCTGGGCGGGCGCCCAGCATCCTCCATGGACTACGAGAAAAGGATTTACCGGTAGGTAATTAAAATCCTATTTTCTCTTACGTCCTAGAGGATGGTGGGGTCCACATTAGTACCATGGGGATGTACCAAAGCTCCCAGAACGGGAGAGAGAGCGCGGAGGCTCCTGCAGAACTGATTGACCAAACTTTAGGTCCTCAGAGGCCAAAATATCGAACTTGTAGAACTTTGCAAACGTGTTCGACCCAGACCAAGTAGCCGCTCGGCAAAGCTGTAAAGCCGAGACACCCCGGGCAGCCGCCCAGGAAGAACCCACCTTATGAGTACAGTGGGCCTTAACAGACGTAGGACACGGCAATCCTGTCGTAGAATACGCATGCTGGATAGTGAACCTGATCCAGCGAGAGATTGTCTGCTTAGAAGCAGGACACCCAAGTTTCTTGGGATCATACAGGACCGAGAGTCCGATTTTCTGTGACGAGCAGTCCTCTTCACATAGATTTTCAGAGCCCTTACAACATCCAAGGACTTTGAAACTGAGGAGTCAGTAGCAACTGGCACCACAATAGAATGGTTGATATGAAATGCCAACACAACCTTCAGAAGGAACTGCGGACGTGTCCGGAGCTCAGCTCTATCTTCATGGAAGATCAAGTATGGGCTTTTACATGACAAAGCCCCCAACTCCGACACACGTCTAGCAGAATCCAAGGCCAACAAAGTGACAGCCTTCCACATGAGAAACTTGACCTCAACCTCCTGTAGAGGCTCAAACCAATCCGACTGGAGGAACTGCAACACCACTTTAAGATCCATGGGTGCCGTAGGTGGTACAAAGAGAGGCTGGATGTGCAGAACTCTCTTCAAAAAGGTCTGAACCTCAGGGAGAGCAGCCAAATGTTTCTGGAAGAAAATGGATAGGGTCGAAATCTGGACCTTTACAGAACCTAATCTCAGGGCCATATCTACACCTGCTTGGAGGAAGAGGAAAAATCGTCCAAGTTTAAACTCCACCGTAGGAAACTTCTTGGATTCACACCAGGACACATACTTTTTCCAACCGCGATGGTAATGCTTTGACGTCACTCCTTTCCTAGCCTGTAACAGGGTAGGAATAACCTTGTTCGGAATGCCCTTCCGAGCTAATATCTGGCGTTCAATTTCCATGACGTCAAACGTAGCCACGGTAAGTCTTGATAAGCGAACGGCCCCTGCTGCAGCAGGTCCTCCCGTAGAGGAAGAGGCCTCGGATCTTCTAGCAGTACATCCAGAAGATCCGTGTACCAAGCCTTTCTTGGCCAGTCTGGAGCAATGAGGATCGCCTGAACTCTTGTTCTCCTTATGAGTTTTAGAACTCTTGGAAACACGTATACCGACTGGAACACCCACGGAGTCACTAGGGCCTCCACCGCCACGGCATGCGGGTCCCTCGACCTGGAACAATACCGCCAAAGCTTTTTGTCAAGACGAGTTTATGTTAGCCACCGTCGTTACATTGTCCGACTGCACTTGAATGGCCCAATTTCTCAGAAGATGGGCTGCTTGGAGAAGACCATTGTAGACGGCTGTTAGTTCCAGAATGTTTATCGGCAGGTCGGCTTCCAGGCTTGACCACCTTCCTTGGAAGGTTTCCCCTTGAGTGACTGCGCCCCAGCCCCGGAGACTTGTATCCGTAGTTAGAAGGATCCAGTCCTGAATCCCGAATCTGCAGCCCTCTAGAAGGTGAGGTAATTGCAGCCACCAGAGGAGTGAGATCCTGGTCTTTGGCGACAGACGTATTCTCTGGTGCATGTGTAGATGAGATCCCGACCAATTGTCCAGGAGATCCAGTTGGAAGGACAGAGCATGAAATCTCCAGTACTGCAGAGCCTCGCAAGAGGCCACCATCTTCCCCAGAAGGCGAATGCACTGATGAACCGACACCCGGGCTGGCTTCAGGGCATCCCGGACCATTGTTTGTATCACCAACGCTTTTTCCTCTGGAAGAAACACCCTCTGCACTTCCATGTCAAGGATCATTCCCAGAAATGACAACCCCCTGGTAAGTTCCAAATGTGATTTTGGAAGATTCAAGATCCAACCATGTTCCATGAGAAGCTGGGTCGTAAGAGCTATGGACTGTAACAGCTTCTCCTTGGACGATGCCTTTATCAGCAGATCGTCCAGATATGGAATTATGTTCACACCCTGTCTGCGCAGGAGAACCATAAATTCTGCTGTCATCTTGGTGAATACCCTCGGTGCTGCGGAGAGGCCGAATGGCAGGGCCTGGAATTGAAAATGACAGTCCAACAGTGCGAATCGGAGATAAGCTTGATGCGGCGGCCAGATCGAAATGTGGAGATACGCATCTTTAATATCCAGGGATACCAGGAATTCCCCCTCCTCCAGACCAGATATCACCGCCCTTAGAGACTCCATTTTGAACCTGAACTCCCTCAGAAAGGGGTTTAGTGATTTTAAGTTCAGAATGGGCCTGACCGAATCATCCGGTTTCAGTACCACGAAAAAGGTTCGAATAGTAACCCTTGTTTTGCATCTGGGGAGGAACTGGTACAAAAACCTGTGCCCCCATCAACTTCTGGATGGCTCCCTGTAGGATAGCCCTGTCGGCTGGCAAAGCTGGCAAGCCTGATTTGAAGAACCGGTGAGGAGGGAGATCTTGAAATTCCAGCCTGTACCCCACAATATCTTGTACCCAGAGATCCAGGCCGGACGAAACCCAGACGTGACTGAAATGTCTGAGTCTCGCCCCCATTGGCCCTACCTCCAGGCCGCGCGGTCCACCGTCATACTGAGGACTTTGGCGTACCTGAAGCAGACTTCTGTTCCTGGGAACATACAGCAGCAGGTTTCTTGGATTTTGGTCGACCTCCTCTAAAGAAGGTGTTGGAATGTTTGGCCTTTCTTGTTTTAGCAACCCGAAAGGACTGGGATGCAGCTGAAGAAAAAAGTTTCTTCTTACCAGGTGCAACTGAGGGAAGAAAAGGTGACTTACCCTCTTTAACAATGGAGATCCACGCATCCAACGCTTCCCCAAAGAGAGCCTGACCTGTGTAGGGTAGGGTCTCCACACCTCTCCTGGATTCCGTGTCAGCAGACCACTGGCGCAGCCACAGTCCTCGACGAGCTGAGACAGACATGGAAGATATTCCTGCAGCCACTGAACGCAGGTCTTTCATGGATTCCACCATAAATCCTGAAGAATCCTGAATGTTACGTAAAACAATTCGTCACTTTTATCCATTGTATCCATAATCTCAAGTAATGTGCCTGGCCACTTTACTACAGCTTTGGAAATCCATGCACAGGTAATAGTAGGACGTAGTATCGCCCCTTAAGCCGTGTATATGGATTTGAGCGTAGTATCAATTTTGCGATCAGCCGACTCCTTTAAGGTGGTAGATCCTGGGAGAGGTAAAACCACCTTTTTCGAGAGTCTGGATACAGACGCATCCACTATGGGTGGGTTTTCCCATTTTTTTTTTATCCTCCTCAGGGAAGGGGAAAGCAACCGGAACTCTTCTAGGGATCTGGAATTTTTTCTCCGGGTTCTCCCATACTTTTTCAGAAATAGCATTTAATTCTTTAGACGCAGAGAAGGTTAGCGAGGCTTTCTTATTGTCAGTGAAGCAGTGACGTGCGGTAAGGTCAGGGCCTGGGGAGGCACTGCAGCTAAACACCCCCCCCCCCCCCCCCCCCGAAAAAAAAAGTGCAGTCCCCCCACACCACTAAAACCAGCACCAGGCAGAACCAGCCAGGGGGGATAATGCCATAGCAGGGGAGACACTCAGTGTGGGGTCCCCCTGCCATGCCATTAAACACCCCCCAAACCAGTCAGCCCAGGGCTGGAATTCCTCGGGAAGTGGAGCCCCCAAAAAATCTAAATGGGGTCCCCCCTCCCGAGCAACAACCAGCACTGGGCTGATAGCCCAGTGCTATGCCCCGCACCCCTGGTGGCGGTGGGTGCGGGGTTCATTGTATGTTCTGTTCTTTACAGGTGGCCTACAGATCCTAGCAAGCCTGCCCCAGCATGATGGCACTTGGAGAACCACAAGTGCCAGCATGCCCGGACATAAAGGGCCCGCTGGCACCTGTAGTCCACCTGCAAAGAAAATATTGGAAAAAAACCACAACACGTTCTTTAAAAAATCCTTTATTAAACTGGGTCTTCACCTGGGGGCGGCGGCCTTTAAGCTCTTTTGCATGGCTGCCGCCTTCCCAGGACTTCCAGCATCTTCACCTGGTGGGCGGCGGCTGCTAAGGTCTTTTGCATAGCCGCCGCCCATCCAGGACTTCCACGGCGTCTTCAGTCTTCAGGAGCTCTTCTCCGCTCCTCCTCCGCCGTCGGACTGACAGACGCTGCCTCGCGCTGACTTATATAAGTCAGCGGGAGGGGGCGGGGCGATGACGCGGCGAACCGTGATTGGCTCGCGGCGGCCATCTTGAATTTCAAAAATGACGCTGAGGCGCCATTTTTGAAACTGGTACCGCTCCGCTGCCAAACTCTGCAAGATAAAGGTAAATTTCCGCCGCCCGCACCGCCGCCACAACCCGCCGCAGCATCCCGCTGCCTGCAACATCGCCGCATCCAGCCGCCCGCACCTCCTCCGCCAGCGTCGCACACACAGTGATTGACAGCGGATCCAGTGACGGATCCGCTGGCCAATCACTGTGGCCTCACTGACAGGGACGTGCTTTCATAGGTTGAAAGGACGTCCCTGTATGAAAGCGGCACCTCTAATGGTGCCGCTTTCCCATATATTTTCAATGGGCATTTACTGCCCATGGCTTGTCCCCGCCCGTGCCCGCCCCCCGCTCCCATACCTTTCCCCAGAGACAACGGGAGGCACCACGATCGGTGCCTCCCAAACACATACAGAGGGGAGCAATGCAAAGAATAATATTAAGAAGATACATATGACAGAATATGTGTCATATGCATCTTCTTTGTATAATCTTAATCATTAATGACAGGGGAGGCACTGCCTCCCCTGACTGCACGTCCCTGCAGTGAAGTAAGACTCCTCAAACCTGCTCAGGCGTTGGATTAGCAATATTCAACACATCCCTGATAGCCTCTATCATCAACTGCACCCCTTTAGCAAGAGATGCAGCCCCACTGAGCATATCCCTATCACCGTCTGCCATGTCAGAATCGGTATCCATGTCATCTTGGATAATCTGGGTAAGAGCACGTTTGTGGGAACCTACAGAGGGGGGCCCTGAGGCAACAGAACCGGACCAAACTGCCATAGAGTTCTGTAAAACCTGAGTTGCAGATTCATTCTGTGCAACCCTAGTAGAGATCTGCGAAATCATAGATTTGATAGAGGATAACCATTAAGGCTCCCTTGCTGGTATCTGCGCTAAAACAGTGCAATCCTGATTACATGGAATGAGATCATACTGAGTGTCAGGTCTCTGGTTTTGTCTGTCCCCGGCGGGGGCACTAGTGGATCAGTGTTGGTGCGATGTACAAAGCGTGGAGGCAATATAAAAGTCCTGCGCATATGCGCTGTTGTTTATTAGCACAGAGCAGATAGTATAACACTGAATAAACTGAAAATCGGCAATGTAGAAAACAATGATGGATAACTGAATCCAAACAACTGAAAGTCTCTTGCGGTAAAATATAAAACAACTTGATACTGAATGCAGGTGAAATAAACAGAACTCCAATAGTACTTGAAAGCACACAGTCTCTGTATAACACAAGATGAATTAAACTGATTACTATTTGAAAAGCAGAACTCCGGTATATTTGAGAAACACACAGTCTCTATGTAACACAAGTCCATATAGCCACACTAGGCTTAAGCAGGAGACAGTCTCTAAGCAATAAGTTGGTATAACTGCGGAGATGCACGGATGATATGCTGATAACGAAGTGCACAGGTAAGGTAATGGAATGAACACCTGAGGAGAGTCTCTTACTGCTGATGAGTTTGTGGCTGGCTGTGGCTGGAGTCCGGAGTAACAGGAGAGCTGTAGAAATGGTAACTGGAACAATGAAGATAACCACGGGGGAACGCTGGAAACAGGAACCAGGAGAACTAGGCACACGGTATGTGACTCGTTGTCCGAGGCGATGTGAGTGAGCCACGGACTGGAACTTATACCCCTTGCTCTGCAGTGATTGGTCACTGAACTCTAGCTGGAAGCACAGCGCTGGACTGGATGCCTGGATCAGCTGAGTGCAGATGTCATGGCAGCGTCTATACAGGCCGGATGCCGGCACTCAGCAGAATACACACACAGGACCAGATTCAGGACTAGTCAGCGACACAGGAGATGACGCTCGCGGTCAGCGCATCCATGCAGCCGCAACTGGGGCCATGACCTCCGGAGGCCTGCACACCAGCGCGCAGGTGAGACGCAGCTGAACGCTGATTCCTGACACAGAGGATATATCCTCTGCAGCGTATGACACAGAGTCCCTGGACATCGCTAAATTGAGACCCCAAACACTCCACACAAACACAGGGGAGGCTAAACAGAGTTTCACCCCCAAGAATGGCAAGAGAGACACAGAGATTGGAGCCAACACACACACAGCGCTTTCAAGGTATAGAGAGAGCCCAACCAGCGCTGACTGTGCACCTTAATAGGTCACACAGTCTTAGGTATAGAGAGAGCCCAACCAGCGCTGACTGTGCACCTTAATAGGTCACACAGTCTTTACACAGCCTCCCCCTCCCCCCTTCTACAACAAGGACTGTTCTTCACTGACAGCGTTTCTGCAGGCAGGAAAATGGCGCTGAACGCTGCTGGGCCTACTCTGAGGAGTCGCTCCGTCCCCTTAATGGCGCTGTCTTCCCGCTCTTCAGGAGATTATACTGGCCTGAGGATTCATGCTGGCAGTGATCCTGGGATCCTGTCAGGCTTTAGAGGTCAGTGTAAGATGTAGGCGCTGGCTCAGGGAGCCCCTCACAGCGCCGCACTATGTACCACTGAGCCCCGGAAGCGCAGTTAGTACTGCGCTCTATACCCTGTTGCCACCATCTTCACACCGACTCCCCACTTGCTAGAGGGCCGGTGACTGACTCGCCACTGATTTTCTGGCTCTGTAAGGGGGTGGTGGCATGCTGCCGGGGTGAGCGATCCCCTGTGGCGGGGAACGTTCGATCCCCTCAGGAGCTCAGTGTCCTGTCAGTGGAGATAGTGGCTCAGACCCCGCAGGGCGGACACTACTCCCCCCCCCCCTCTTTGTCCCACGAGGCAGGGAGGTTGTTGCCAGCAGCCTCCCTGTAAAATAAAAAACTCTAAATAAACATTTTCCAGAGAAGCTCTGTAGAGCTCCCCTATCTGTGACCGGCTCCTCCGGGCACATTTTCTAAACTGAGTCTGGTAGGAGGGGCATAGAGGGAGGAGTTAGCCCACACTCTCAAACTCCTAAAGTGCCAATGGCTCCTAGTGAACCCGTCTATACCCCATGGTACTAATGTGGACCCCAGCATCCTCTAGGATGTAAGAGAAAACTCAGTTGCCATTACCCATGTTTGGCAACAACTGATGTCCAAGGAGGTTGCAGAGATTACCAAAAGCAATTGATTGTGTAATAGTTAGTGATGTGCACCGGACATTTTTCGGGTTTTGTGTTTTGGTTTTGGATTCGGACGCATTTTGGCAAAACCTCCCTTAAAAATTTTTGTTGGATTCGGGTGTGTTTTGGATTCATAGAATTTGGGGGTAATTTTGATCCCATAGTATTATTAACCTCAATAACCATAATTTCCACTCATTTCCAGTCTATTCTGAACACCTCAGACCTCACAATATTATTTTTAGTCCTAAAATTTGCACCAAGGTCGCTGGATGACTAAGCTAAGCGACCGGCACAAACACCTGGCCCATCTAGGAGTGGCACTGCAGCAGAGCTGGATTAAGGCAATGGGGGGCCCGGAGCACTTAAGACAGGGGGGCCCTAAAGTCAAAATTTAAAATCATAGCGTTGTAAATATTAAAGATTCTCTGTGAATTATTTATAGTTAATGCAAAAGAAATATATATATACACACACACACATATTTGAGTGCTCCTGTGCCTTCCTACGAGAGAACCAGTCCCCCCACATGTATCGGCCGGAAATAGGTGGCACTAGGAGACTTTTCAGTGCATAAAGTGCTTTAATGCAGATTAAAGCACTTTATGCACTGAAAAGTTTCCTAGTGCCACCTGTTTCCGGACGATATATACATACACAAACCCACCTGTCTGTCGCTGGAGGCTTGCACTACTTACCACTTTGAAATGGTGATATGACATTATGCAGTTTTTTTGACACCCCATGTGCTTCATCCAATGTTTCTTGCCTCTGGTGTTTTTAAGATCTTACTTTTGATAAAGATTTTATTATGCAGTAATTTGGAGGTGCTGGTTTCTTTTCCTTGGGACTATATATATATATATATATATATATATATATATATATATATATATATATATATATATATATTATGCATACATGCGGTGGGATGTAATGGAGTGCTGTTTGTGTTTCTGTATACGTATATATGTTGGTGTGTGTGTTTGTGTCTCTCTCTCTCTATGGACGGGATGCCGGACAATCTTGGACGTTTTTTAAAGGGTCAGTCACTTACAAGGCAAAACCATGCCATGAGAGAGACACAAACACACCAACATATATATATATATATAGAGAGATACAAACACACCCATATACTGTATGTATGTATATATATATATATATATATATATATATAACAAGAAGATGAATCGGCACTCACCATAACAAGGGAGAAAATTGCTCTGGTGCCATCTGGAAAGAGTCTATAAAACAATACATCAAACAAGCAGCGGCACTCAGAGACATAATGAAGAAATAACTGTGTATTTATAACATCACTTCAATCCAATCAACGTTTTGGGTCAGTATAGTCCCTTTGTCAAGGTGAAACAGTGAATAACCTTAGTCACTGTATCACCTTGACAAAGGGACTATACTGTCCCAAAACGTTGGATGGATTGAAGTGATGTTATAAATACACAGTTATTTCTTCATTATGTCTCTGAGTGCCGCTGTTTGTTTGATGTATTGATATATATATAGAAAACGTCTTCCAACGGCAGCACTCAAAATAACCACACCAGGCAGTAGATTTCTACCGACATTTCAATGCTCCTTGTTTGGCATTTTTGTCAGGGTGTATAACGAAAATACCAAACATGGAGCATTGAAACCTTGGTAGAAATTTACTGCATGGTGTGGGTATTTTGAGTGCCGCCGTTGGAAGACGTTGTATTATGCTGCATGGAATCATACAGCCTATTTTGGAGGGCAACAATTTTTAAAGCTATTTGCTACATTTATTAAGGTTTGAGGAGTGACGCTCTTGAAAATAAATATATATATATATATATATATATATATTATATATAGTGAGAGACATACATTTACACACATACAAATAAATAGAGACACACACACACACATATATATATATATATATATATATATATATATATATATATATATATTAATGCAACAAATAGCCGGCACTCTCTCCTAGAGTGTATTAATGCCTTGGTGCCTCCCAGACTGCTTATCTTTGACCGCTGTGTCATTTATTATTGCTACAAGCCCTACGAGTGCCACCATTTGTGACTTTATATATAAAGTCCAGAGGTGAAGCGCACACACTTAAAGGATGTTAGAAGGGTGCCGTGTCAATTGTTATTGATACCATAGTTCCCAATGCTTACCCTGAAAGGGTTTAGACAAAAGGAGACCAGCACACCACCATATGAAAAAATATGAAAAACATTTAATGAATCAGTAGCATTATCAGGCCTTTTGAAAAAAGTTTTTAGTACTCATCATGAGGCTTTCAGCAGTATTCAAGCAGAACAGCCATCTGACTTTATATATATATATATATATATATATATATATATTATATATACACACACACACACACATATATATTAGTATATATGGGGTGGTCTTGCCTGGCCACGGAGAGAAGTGGCTTGATGCAGGACAGCACAAAAGCCGGCACCCGCCACCCAGGTGATGAAGTAACAGACGCAGGGCAGCTGATGAAGCAAGCAACAGCGGATTCCATCTGACCACCCCCTTCCTCTCGATGTCCCGCGCGGCTGATACAGACACTAGCTGACAGCCGCCATCATTCTGCCACTGCTCTGTGGCGCTGTCTGTATGACGGCTGTCAGAGTTAGCGGCTGATGGCTGTAGCGCTGCAGATCGGAACAACAAGAGGTCCAATTTGTGGTGGATGACGGTGGGCCCTGTCAGGGAGGGGGGCCCGGGGTACCTACCCCCTGGACCCCCCCCTTAATCCGGCTCTGCACTGCAGTGACAGACAGGATGGCACTTAAAAAAAATTGGCCCCAAACATCACATGATGCAAAGATAAATAAAAAAAATAAAAAAAAGAAGAGTTGCAAGATGTTAACAAACCCATCATTTCCGCGACAGGGTCTGCCACACGACTGTGGCTGAAATGACTGGTTGGTATGGGCAACCACCAAAAAAGAAGCAATCAATCTCTCCTTGCACAAACTGGCTCTACAAAGGCAAGATGTCCACCTCATCATCATCCTCCGATATATCACCCCTTTCACTGTGTACACCCCCTCCTCACAGAGTATTAATTCGTACCCACTGGAATCCACCATCACGGGTCCCTGTGTACTTTCTGGAGGCAATTGCTGCTAAATGTCTCCACGGATGAATTGATTATAATTCTTTTTGATGAACATCATCTTCTCCACATTTTCTGGAAGTAACCTCGTACGCCGATCGCTGACAAGGTGACCGGCTGCACTAAACACTCTTTCGGAGTACACACTGGAGGGGGGGCAACTTAGGTAAAATAAAGCCAGTTTGTGCAAGGGCCTCCAAATTGCCTCTTTTTCCTGCCAGTATACGTACGGACTGTCTGACATGCCTACAGTGATGCTGTCACTCATATAATCCTCCACCATTCTTTCAATGGTGACAGAATCATATGCAGTGACAGTAGACGACATGTCAGTAATCGTTGGCAGGTCCTTCAGTCCAGACCAGATGTCAGTTTTCGCTCCTGACTGCCCTGCATCACCGCCAGCGGGTGGTTTTGGAAATTTGATCCTTTTCCTGGCACCTCTAGTGGCGGTAGAAAATTAAGGAGGAGCTGTTGGCGGGTCACGTTCCACTTGACTTGACAAGTGTCTCACTAGCAGGTCTTTGAACATCTGCAGACTTGTGTCTGCCGGAAAGAGAGATACAACGTAGGCTTTAAACCTAGGATCGAGCACGATGGCCAAAATGTAGTGCTTTGATTTCAACAGATTGACCACCCGTGAATCCTGGTTAAGCGAATGAAGGGCTCCATCCACAAGTCCCACATGCCTAGCAGAATCGCTCTGTTTTAGCTCCTCCTTCAATCTCTCCAGCTGCTTCTGCAAAAGCCTGATGAGGCTGGCAGTGTCTGAACGGACTTCACGTGTGGCAAGTTCAAAGGGTTGCAGAACCTTGCACAACGTTGAAATCATTCTCCACTGCGCTTGAGTCAGGTGCATTCCCCCTCCTTTGCCTATATCGTAGACAGATGTATAGGCTTGAATGGCTTTTTGCTGCTCCTCCATCCCCTGAACATATAGAGGGTTGAATTCCACCTCGTTACCACCTCTTGCTTCAGCTGATGGTGGGGAATGTTCAGGAGTGTTTGCTGGTGCTCCAGTCTTAGGCACGCGGTTGCTGAATGCCGAAAGTGGCCCGCAATTCTTCGGGCCACCGACAGCATCTCTTGCACGCCTATGTCGGGTTTTTTTTTTTAATTCTGCACCACCAAATTCATTGTATGTGCAAAACATGGGACGTGCTGGAATTTGCCCACATGTAATGCACGCACAATATTGGTGGCGTTGTCCGATGTCACAAATCCCCAGGAGATTCCAATTGGGGTAAGCCAATCTGCCATGATGTTTCTCAGTTTCCGTAAGAGGTTGTCAGCTGTGTGCCTCTTATGGAAAGCGGTGATACAAAGCGTAGCCTGCCTAGGAACGAGTTGGCGTTTGCGAGATGCTGCTACTGGTGCCGCCGCTGCTGTTGTTGCTGCGGGAGGCAATACATCTACCCAGTGGGCTGTCACTGTCATATAGTCCTTAGTCTGCCCTGCTCCACTTGTCCACATGTCCGTGGTTAAGTGGACATTGGGTACAACTGCATTTTTTAGGACACTGGTGACTCTTTTTCGGACGTCTGTGTACATTCTCGGTATTGCCTGCCTAGTGAAGTGGAACCTAGATGGTATTTGGTACCGGGGACACACTGCATCAAGAAATTCTCTAAGTCCCTGTGAACTAACGGCGGATACCGGACGCACACCAACACAGCTGTCAAGGCCTGAGATATCTGCTTTGCAACAGGATGACTGCTGTGATATTTCATCTTCCTCGCAAAGGACTGTTGGACAGTCAATTGCTTACTGGAAGTAGTACAAGTGGTCTTCCGACTTCCCCTCTGGGATGATCGACTCCCAGCAGCAACAACAGCAGTGCCAGCAGCAGTAGGCGTTACACTCAAGGATCCATCGGAGGAATCCCAGTCAGGAGAGGACTTGTCAGACTTGCCAGTGACATGGCCTGCAGGACTATTGGCGTTCCTGTCTAAGGAGGAAATTGATACTGAGGGAGTTGGTGGAGTGGTTTGCAGGAGCTTGGGTACAAGAGGAAGAAGGGATTTAGTTGTCAGTGGACTGCTTCCGCTGTCACCCAAAGTTTTTGAACTCGTCAATGACTTCTGATGAATGCGCTCCAGGTGACGTATAAGGGAGGATGTTCCTAGGTGGTTAACGTCCTTACCCCTACTTATTACAGCTTGACAAAGGCAACACATGGCTTGACACCAGTTGTCCGCATTTCTGTTGAAATAATTCCACACCGAAGAGGTGTTTTTTTTTTGTATTTTGACCAGACATGTCAATGGCCTTATTCATCCCACGGACAACAGGTGTCTCCCCGGGTGCCTGACTTAAACAAACCACCTCTCCATCAGAATCCTCCTGGTAAATTTCCCCCTCAGCGCCAGCAACACCCATATCCTCATCCTGGTGTACTTCAACAGTGACATCTTCAATTTGAATATCAGGAACTGGACTGTGGGTGCTCCTTCCAGCACTTGCAAGGGGCGTGCAAATGGTGGAAGGAGCCACCTCTTCCCGTCCAGTGTTGGGAAGGTCAGGCATCGCAACCGACACAACTGGACTCTCCTTGGGGATTTGTGATTTAGAAGAACGCACAGTTCTTTGCTCTGCTTTTGCCTGCTTAACTCTTTTCATTTTTCTAGCGGGAGGATGAGTGCTTCCATCCTCATGTGAAGCTGAACCACTAGTCATGAGGAACATAGGAGAGGGCCTTAGCCGTTCCTTGCCACTCCGTGTTGTAAATGGCATATTGGCAAGTTTACGCTTCTCCTCAGACGCTTTAATTTAGATTTTTGGGTCATTTTACTGAACTTTTGTTTGTTTTTTTATTTTACATGCTCTCTACTATGACATTGGGCATCGGCCTTGGCAGATGATGTTGATGGCATTTCATAGTCTCTGCCATGACTAGTGGCAGCAGCTTCAGCACTAGGTGGAAGTGGATCTTGATCTTTCCCTATTTTACCCTCCACATTTTTATTCTCCATTTTTTAATGTGTGGAATTATATGCCAGTAATATATCTGGAATTAGACGGCAGTAATGTCTGGAATTAGATACCACTAGATAGATATCAGATACCACTGTGACTGGAATGATGATGACCTATGCACAGTGACAGGACACTACCACAGCACCCTACAGCAGCAAGATGCAGCACAAGACACTGGACTTTTAGTCACCACAATGCAGCACTGACACTGAGCACAGTTATTAAGCACTGTTCAAGATACTAGAAGTGACACGGAGCTGCAAGATACAGCAATGGACTACTGTACTGTACTACTATATACTGGTGGTCACCACAATGCAGCACTGTATTACTATATACTGGTCACCACAATGCAGTGCAGATATTGAGCACTGATCAGGAGAATAGAACCGAGTCTGACACGGAGCTGCAAGATACAGCAATGGACTACTGTACTGTACTACTATATACTGGTGGTCACCACAATGCAGCACACTGAGCACAGATATTGAGCTTTTCAGGCAGAGAACGTAGCCACATCCTCTCCGCTCAATCGACAATGCACGAGTGAAAAAGGCGGCGACGCGCGGCTCTTTATATGGAATCCGAATCTCACGAGAATCCGACAGCGGGATGATGACGTTTTCCCACGTTTGGGTGTTTCGTCTTAGGCAGGAAGAACCGAGGCTGCCTCGGACCCGTGTAAACCACGTGAAGTTCGGGGGGGTTCGGATCTCGCCGAACCGAACCCACTCATCTCTAGTAGTAGTATGCAATAGGGAGGGCCGTGATGTGACTGACTGTGCCACTTTTCACATCTTCTTACTTGGCGACATGATATCCAGATTGATTAATTCACAATCCTTGACACTGACTATCACAAAACACATTCTGAATTAAAAAAACAAAACATAATTGGCAACATAAGGATTCAACCCTTTTATAACAGAATACCAAGTACAATCTGTTGTAATCAGTTGTATTTAGGGCAGCCCATCTGTGTATAACAGTTTTGGCATATTTCAAAGTAAATACACTTATTTGTTATAAGTCCCACATTTCCAAACAGCTACATCAGGGACGTCAAAGAACATCTAGAGGGGAAATTCAGGGTAAGTTTATTAATCATGAAATCATGAATCAGAATGACATGAGCAACAAAAATGGAATTCGGAGAATATGATACAACTGTCAATTTGTCTAGAACAGGCAATCCTGAAAAACTGATTATGTGGGGAAGATGTATCAAGCCTTGGAAAAGATAAAGTGGAAAAGTTGCTCAAAGTAACCAATCCGTTTCTAATGTTCAATTATCTAGCACAGTCTATAAAATGATAGCTATGGGCAACTTCTCTACTTTATCTATCTCCAAGACTTGATACCTCTTCACCTTTGTGTGAGAGGTGTACTTGCTAAGTAGATCTACTGCAACTAGGGAAGCCAATCCCGGGCCATTTTTTCAATCCCGGGTATCGGGATTGAAAAATGGCCAATCCCAGGATTCCCGGGATTGGCTTTTACTTAGGTGGCTGTCCCCTCGCCCCGCCCATATAATTCACCATATACCGGGGGCGGACGGGAGGGGAAAATCCTGTGAACGCTGCAGCAGCTAACAGCGCAGCATGACCTCTCACGCTGCGCTGGGGACCAGGAAGCAGGAAGTCGGGCAGCGTTTGAGCGTCCTGTGGACGCAAAACGCTGATCCCTCAATCCCCGGGATTGGAACTTCCAATCCCGGGATTGAATCCCGGCCATTTTTGGTCTTAAATCCCGGGATCCCGCCAATCCTGATCCCGGGATTGCCCACCATAATTGCAACTTCCCTAAACTACGCTTTATATGAGAGTGTAGAAGATAACTCACATAAAATCTCACTTGCAGTTTGCCATAAAACATTTAGAAGACTCTCAAACGCGGTCCTCACGGAACCCCGATGGTCCAGGTTTTAAGTTGATCCATGCTTGGCCACAGGTGACAATTAGAACCTCAGTCAATTTGATTTAACCATCCGTGCTGAGCCATGGATATGCCTAAAATTTGGACCATTGGGATGCCTCGAGGACCGCGTTCGAGAACCTCTGTTTTAAGGTCAGAAGAGACAAATATTGACATCTTTGGCCACAATGCTAGATCCTAAGATTGGTGCTAGGCTAACCCTATACATCATCCCTAAAAGACTATTGCTATCTAAACCATAGCGGCAGGAGCATGCTGCTATGGGGATGCTTCTCTGCTCCAGGGACTGGAAAACCTGCCATAAGGCACATACATTACAAACTAAAGACAATTCTCAGTGGAATACTTCTAAAACACATAGGAAAAACAATTATATTACAGCAAGTCAATTACCTAAAGCAGACAGTAGCACCATAGTGTAGTGGCTCAATGTCTTATATTCTTATCTTTTTTTTGTATGCTTCATCTAGTTGCATAAATCAAAGTTTGTGATAAAAGTCTACAAACATTAAGAACCGGTAATGTACTGTAGATTTATCAGCAGCTTAAGTTGTTTTTTTATTAAGATCTAATAAGATTTTATAAATCAGGAAAAGTAAACTAGCTAAACTGTTTTTTGGTTTTTTTTTGCATTCTTACTGCACACAATCTGACAACAGGTAAATTATTTTACAATGCTAGACTGTACTCCTCACACAAGTAACTAGTATATTGTTATAGAACAGTCACGGGGATGCTCGGTGTATTATACAGACTATTTTAGTTGCATCTATACTATATGGTCAACTGGAACTAATAGGTGTTGTATTTGGTTAGCACTCTTTGGTACAAGCATTTCATACATATTTACTTGGCTATGTAAAACCACAGCCACATAGATCACACCTGGATGTATTTGAGAAACACTTGAACCCATAGTAAACACCATCTCTTCAGGGGATTTGAGCAAGGACTGGTCTGGTATGCAGTTTTGTAGTCTATTCACTCTGAAGCACAGTGTAGACCACATTTCGGACAAAGCTAAGAGCGATAACTAGGAAATCTAAACCTAAACATAAAATGACTAAAACTTTTGTTTTTTTGCAGGGCTTCCAGTAAGGGCATGTGTTGTTCTACAGAATAAATTACTTACATGAGAAATACAATTTCGTCCTGTGGGTCAGATAGTTTGGAAGTAATGTCTTGCTCACTAGAGCAGTGAAGAATGGGTACGTAGGGATGGTCAACATTGATGGCTACTGTTTATGGTGTCACAAACCATTGATGACAGATAACTATACTGTATAGTACCATTGATATTTAACTATCAGTGTTTTCGCACCTGTGCAGCAAAACACTGTGTTTAAAAGCTGAGGGCTGGGCAGGGCTGGTGGGTGACAGCCTACCAGCTCTGTACACCAGTCCTCTTTAAACAGCAAGAAAAAAAAGATAGGGGCGGGGGCCCCACTATGGGGGAGGGGGTTCCATTGGGACCATAATTAATATCAATGGCGGGAACCATCTGGTTCTCCACAATCGATGGAAAAAGTATTCACCATTGACCATATACCATCGATGGCCATTCCTAGTACAGAGTGCGCCTGACTTTGTAACATATGAATGGATGTTTGCAGGAGAAAGACAAGGGTCAAACTGCAAGCTAACACTTCAAATTAACTAGAGATGCCCCTGGGATGTGGGCATACTCCCTGCCCTGATTTCTGCAAACCAACATCCGGAGGGATAGAATAAGACCAAAATGAGCAAAATAGTGCTTTTTATATTGAAATTATAATTATATGAACTAAAAATAAATGTGTGCTTTGTTTTTTTTTTTCAAGCCGACACCAAGAAATAATTTATGGTTCTTGAATCTGCATAAATCCACTTACAAAATAAGGTCAGATACAACACACAGGTTTTCAAAATAAAACCTAAAACTTTTTTTCCAGTTTGGTTTTGAATAAAATGCAGAAAAAAGACTGGCAATGATATGGGTAATCCTTCAAGGCATCATTTTTTTGAAAACTAGACAACCTACTACATCAAATGACAGGACTCCTGACCCCTTTACTCCTGACCCAGGATGGGGGAGATCTGAACAAAATAAGCGCCCCCATCCCTGGAAAGCTTAGCGCTTATTAGTGTAGAGTACTATTGTCTGGTGACCATGTGAGTATCCAGTAGTACCATCTTATTATCTGTCAAAAACATCATCAGTGAAAAAATAATATGAATAAAGTTACTACCGAGTTGTGGAATATTCAATAAATACTTTTGTTAACAGCTGCTAGACGATTAGTGAAAAATAGACGATTATGACATTACAGAGAAGGAAACGATAATGAACTAGGTCATACAAGGACTTTTGGAGTAGGGGTAATCTAGAGATTAAAATTTAATACCAAGTACAAGCTGTTAAATTTCTATCGAAAGCATTTAATTCTAATCACAGTGGCTACTTATATATCAATGTATGCTAATTTAAGTTAAAAATAGCCAAACAAAAATGTTTATACACCTCTTTACATTCTTTATTTCCCCCATATTATGCTAAAATGATTTGATCTGGCACCTGAATATTCTACACAGTGTACTTATTCATAATTTGACTTTACTGGCAAGCAAAACTAATGTGTAATTTCAAAGTTTTACAATTACCATGAAATTCTATTGCAATTCAAAATATTGACCATAAAGCATCAAAACTGGAAAAAAACAGACGTCATCACATTGGTGCTGACTACTTAGTTGTAATATCAACTATGCAATTCATAAAGTGAACATTTTGTATGTGCAACTGGAACGGAAATGTTAAATCAGCAAAAAGATCCAGCATGTTCACAGAAAAGGGAAATTAAAGTTCTGAAGCTGTAGCGAGTCAAATAAACCCCTTGATTGTCAGATAATCAGTTACTGGCAGGGGTCGTGTGGCTCTAAAATCAATTAAAACAGAGAAGGTATGTTTATATGCGGAACACTGGAAAGTCTAAGCGCAGATGCAAAAGGGTCCGACAAGGATGAAAGAACTAAAAAACAAAACAAACAAAAAAAAACAACAAACACTCTCACGCCTTGGAGTGTGTTAAATAGCACAGTGATAAAGTACCAGCCAAACAGCTCCTGACTGCCATTTTTCAAACACAACATGTGACATTGGAAATTAGGAGCCGATTGGTTGGTACTTGATCACTATGCTATTTATCACTCTCTAAGGCACTTGTATGCAAACAATCTTAGATACACATTTTGATGAGGCTGGGGAATTTATATTTTTCACTCAATTAGACTGTATGGCGTCCAAATTATAATTTTGATATAAAACAATCTAAATAATTGTTCTTTCTATGTTGTTGGTAAACCTGACAGGCCAATGGCAGACAGCACATCATGGAGCCCACTGTGATGTAGTAACTTGGCAGTTATGCCATATACACAACAGTGATGTGCGGTGAGGTCACTGGCAGGGGAGGTACTGGCAGCTAACACCCCCCCCCCCCCCCCGGAAAAAAAAACCACGTGTGGTTCCCCACCCATCACTAAAACCAGCACTAGGCAGAACCAGCAAAGGGGGGTGGGGGGGGAGGGGTGGGGTAATGCCATAGCAGGGGGGATACTCAGTGTGGGGTCCCCCTGCCATAACATTAATCACCCCCAAGCTAGTAAGCCCAGGGCTGGAATTCCTCGGAAAGTGGGAACCCCAAAAAATAAAAATGGGGTCCCCCCTCCCGAGCAACAACCAGCACTGGGCTGCTAGCCCAGTGCTATCCCCCGCACCCCTGGTGGCGGTGGGTGCGGGGTTCATTTTATGCTAATATTGTTCTTTACAGGTGGCCTACAGGTCCCAGCAAGCCTGCCCCAGCATGCTGGCACTTGGAGCATGCCCAGACATAAAGGGCCCGCTGGCACATGTAGTCCACCTGTAAAGAAAATATTAAAATAAAACACCACACTGCCCCAAAAAAAAAAGTTTTATTAGACTGGGTCTTCATCTGGGGGCGGCGGCCTTTAAGCTCTTTTGCATTGCTGCCGCCTTCCCAGGGCTTCCGGCGTCTTCACCTGGGGGGCGCCACCTCCCCAGGCTTCCAGCATCTTCATCTGCGGGGGGCGCCGCCTCCCCAGGGCTTCCAGCATCTTCACCTGGGAGGCGGCGGCCTTTAAGCTTTTTTGCATGTCCGCCGCCTTCCCCAGGGCTTCCAGCGTCTTCAGCTGGTGGGCGGCGGCTGCTAAGCTCATTTGCAGAGCCGCCGCCCATCCAGGACTTCCGCCGTCTTCATTCTTCAAGAGTTCTTCACTGCTCCTCCTCCTCCGGAGTCAGCCTGAGGGGGGCGGGGCGATGACGCGGCGAGCCATCTTGAATTACAAAAATGACGCTGAGGCGCCATTTTTTAAACTGGTACCGCTCTGCTGCCAAACTCTGCTACAGGTAAACTTCCGCCGCCCACACCACCGCCGCAACCTGCCGCCCGCACCTCCTCCGCCACCGTCACCCACACAGTGATTGACAGCGGATCCAGTGACGGAACCTCTGGCCAATCACTGTGGCCTCACTGACAGGGGCGTGCTTTCATAGGTTGAAAGCACGTCCCTGTATGAAAGCGGCACCATTACTTTCCCATGTTATTTCAGTGGGCTTTTCCTGCCCATTGCTAGGCCCTGCCCGCCCCCATATTTTTCCCCATTCACTACGGGAGGCACCACGATCGGTGCCTCCCAAACACATTTTCAGAGGATTAAGGATTAGAATAAATAAGAATTTACTCACCGGTAATTCTATTTCTCGGAGTCCGTAGTGGATGCTGGGAACTCCGTAAGGACCATGGGGAATAGCGGGCTCCGAAGGAGGCTGGGCACTCTAGAAAGATCTTAGACTACCTGGTGTGCACTGGCTCCTCCCACTATGACCCTCCTCCAAGCCTCAGTTAGGTACTGTGCCCGGACGAGCGTACACAATAAGGAAGGATTTTGAATCCCGGGTAAGACTCATACCAGCCACACCAATCACACCGTACAACTCGTGATATGAAACACAGTTAACAGTATGAAACAATAGAGCCTCTCAACAGATGGCTCAACAGTAACCCGATCTAGTTAACAATAACTATGTACAAGTATTGCAGATAAACCGCACTTGGGATGGGCGCCCAGCATCCACTACGGACTACGAGAAATAGAATTACCGGTGAGTAAATTCTTATTTTCTCTAACGTCCTAGTGGATGCTGGGAACTCCGTAAGGACCATGGGGATTATACCAAAGCTCCCAAACGGGCGGGAGAGTGCGGATGACTCTGCAGCACCGAATGAGAGAACTCCAGGTCCTCCTCAGCCAGGGTATCAAATTTGTAGAATTTTGCAAACGTGTTTGCCCCTGACCAAGTAGCTGCTCGGCAAAGTTGTAAAGCCGAGACCCCTCGGGCAGCCGCCCAAGATGAGCCCACCTTCCTTGTGGAATGGGCATTGACAGATTTTGGCTGTGGCAGGCCTGCCACAGTATGTGCAAGCTGAATTGTACTACAAATCCAACGAGCAATAGTCTGCTTAGAAGCAGGAGCACCCAGCTTGTTGGGTGCATACAGGATAAACAGCGAGTCAGATTTTCTGACTCCAGCCGTCCTGGAAACATATATTTTCAGGGCCCTGACAACGTCTAGCAACTTGGAGTCCTCCAAATCCTTAGTAGCCGCAGGCACCACAATAGGCTGGTTCAGGTGAAACGCTGACACCACCTTAGGGAGAAACTGGGGGCGAGTCCTCAATTCTGCCCTATCCATATGGAAAATCAGATAAGGGCTTTTACATGATAAAGCCGCCAACTCTGACACTCGCCTGGCTGAAGCCAAGGCCAATAACATGACCACTTTCCACGTGAGATATTTCAGATCCACGGTTTTTAGTGGCTCAAACCAATGTGATTTTAAGAAACTCAACATCACGTTGAGATCCCAAGGTGCCACAGGAGGCACAAATGGGGGCTGAATATGCAGCACTCCTTTCACAAATGTCTGAACTTCAGGTACTGAAGCTAGTTCTTTTTGAAAGAAAATCGACAGAGCCGAGATCTGTACCTTAATGGAGCCCAGTTTTAGGCCCATATTCACTCCTGCTTGCAGGAAATGCAGAAATCGACCTAGTTGAAATTCCTCTGTTGGGGCCTTTTTGGCCTCGCACCATGCAACATATTTCCGCCATATGCGGTGATAATGCTTTGCCGTAACATCTTTCCTGGCTTTAATAAGCGTAGGAATGACTTCTTCCGGAATGCCCTTTTCCTTTAGGATCCGGCGTTCAACCGCCATGCCGTCAAACGCAGCCGCGGTAAGTCTTGGAACAGACAGGGGCCCTGCTGCAGCAGGTCCTGTCTGAGCGGCAGAGACCACGGGTCCTCTGAGATCTCTTGAAGTTCCGGGTACCACGCTCTTCTCGGCCAATCCGGAACCACGAGAATTGTGTTTACTCCTCGCTTTCTTATTATTCTCAATACCTTTGGTATGAGAGGTAGAGGAGGGAACACAAACTGACCGGTACACCCACGGTGTCACTAGAGCGTCCACAGCTATCGCCTGAGGGTCTCTTGACCTGGCGCAATACTTCTCTAGTTTTTTGTTTAGGCGGGACGCCATCATGTCGACCTGTGGACGACCCCATTGATTTACAATCATTTGGAAGACTTCTGGATGAAGTCCCCACTCTCCCGGGTGGAGGTCGTGCCTGCTGAGAAAGTCTGCTTCCCAGTTGTCCACTCCCGGGATGAACACTGCTGACAGTGCTAGTACATGATTCTCCGCCCATCTGAGAATTTTTGTGGCTTCTGCCATCGCCGTCCTGCTTCTTGTGCCGCCCTGTCGATTCACATGGGCGACTGCCGTGATGTTGTCTGACTGGATCAGCACCGGCTGGTGTAGGAGCAGGGATTTTGCTTGACTTAGGGCATTGTAAATGGCCCTTAGTTCCAGAATATTTATGTGAAGGGCAGTCTCCTGACTTGACCATAGTCCTTGGAAATTTCTTCCCTTTGTGACTGCCCCCCAGCCTCGTAGGCTGGCATCCGTGGTCACCAGGACCCAGTCCTGTATGCCGAATCTGCGGCCCTCCAGAAGATGAGCACTGTGCAGCCACCACAGAAGAGACACCCTGGTTCTTGGAGACAGGGTTATTAAACGATGCATCTGAAGATGCGATCCGGACCACTTGTCCAACAGGTCCCACTGAAAAATCCTGGCATGGAACCTGCCGAATGGAATTGCTTCGTAAGAAGCTACCATCTTTCCCAGGACCCGCGTGCAGTGATGCACCGATACCTGTTTTGGTTTTAGGAGGTCTCTGACTAGAGAAGACAACTCCCTGGCTTTCTCCTCCGGGAGAAACACTTTTTTCTGGGCCGTGTCCAGAATCATTCCCAGGAACATTAGACGTGTCATGGGGACCAGCTGTGACTTTGGGATATTCAGAATCCAGCCGTGCTGGCTCAGCACTTCCTGAGATAGTGCTACTCCCACTAACAACTGTTCCTTGGATCGTGCCTTTATTAGGAGATCGTCCAAGTATGGGATAATTAAAACTCCCTTTTTTCGAAGGAGTATCATCATTTCCGCCATAACCTTGGTAAATACCCTCGGTGCCGTGGAGAGTCCAAACGGCAGCGTCTGGAATTGGTAATGGCAGTCCTGTACCACAAATCTGAGGTACTCCTGGTGAGAATTGTAAATGGGGACATGCAGGTAAGCATCCTTGATGTCCAGGGATACCATGTAATCCCCCTCGTCCAGGCTTGCAATAACCGCCCTGAGCGATTCCATCTTGAACTTGAATTTTTTTATGTATGTGTTCAAGGATTTCAAATTTAAAATGGGTCTCACCGAACCGTCCGGTTTCGGCACCACAAATAGCGTGGAATAGTAACCCCGGCCTTGTTGAAGTAGGGGTACCTTGATTATCACCTGCTGGGAATACAGCTTGTGAATCGCTGCTAGCACCGCCTCCCTGTCTGAGGGAGCAATCGGCAAGGCGGATTTTAGGAAACGGCGGGGTGGAGTCGCCTCGAATTCCAGCCTGTATCCCTGAGATACTATTTGAAGGATCCAGGGATCCACCTGTGAGCGGGCCCACTGATCGCTGAAATTCCTGAGGCGGGCCAACACTGTACCTGGCTCCGCTTGTGAAGCCCCACCGTCATGCGGCGGACTTGGAAGAGGAAGCGGGGGAGGACTTTTGTTCCTGGGAACCTGCTGTTTGCTGCAGCCTTTTTCCCCTGCCTCTGCCTCTTGACAGAAAAGACCCTCCTTTTCCCCGCTTGTTTTTCTGGGACCGAAAGGACTGAACCTGATAAAATGGCGCCTTCTTAGGCTGTGAGGGGACATGGGGTAAAAATGCTGACTTCCCAGACGTTGCTGTGGAAACTAGGTCGGAGAGACCATCCCCAAATAATTCCTCCCCCTTATAAGGCAAGACTTCCATGTGCCTTTTGGAATCTGCATCTCCAGTCCACTGGCGAGTCCATAAGCATCTCCTAGCAGAGATAGATAATGCACTTATTTTAGATGCCAGCCGGCAGATTTCCCTCTGTGCATCTCTCATGTATAAGACTGAGTCTTTTATATGGTCAATTGTTAGCAGGATCGTGTCTCTGTCTAACGTGTCAATATTTTCTGACAGTTTATCTGACCACGCAGCGGCAGCACTGCACATCCATGCTGACGCAATAGCTGGTCTGAGTATAATGCCTGAGTGTGTATATACAGACTTCAGGATCGCCTCCTGCTTTCTATCAGCAGGTTCCTTAAGGGCGGCCGTATCCTGGGACGGTAGTGCCACCTTTTTAGACAAACGTGTGAGCGCTTTATCCACCCTCGGGGGTGTTTCCCAACGTAGCCTATCCTCTGGCGGGAAAGGGAACGCCATTAGTAGCTTCTTAGGAATTACCAATTTCTTATCAGGGGAAGCCCACGCTTCTTCACACACTTCATTTAATTCATCTGACGGGGGAAAAACTACAGGTAGTTTTTTCTCCCCAAACATAATACCCTTTTTTGTGGTACCTGGATGTAAATCAGAAATATTAACACCTTTTTCATTGCCTCAATCATGCAGTGAATGGCCTTAACGGGCATTAAATTTGACTCATCGTCGTCGACACTGGTGTCAGTATCCGTGTCGACATCTACTTGTGCCACCTGAGATAACGGGCGTTTCAGAGTCCCTGATGACTTTTGAGACACCTGGACAGGCACGAGCTGAAGACTCGGCTGTCCCACAGTCGGCATGTCGTCAAATTTTTTATGTAAGGAGTCTATACGTGCACTCATTTCCTGCCATAATACCATCCACTCAGGTGTCTGACCCCCAGGGGGTGACATCCCTGCTAAAGGCATCTGCTCCCCCTCCACATCATTATCCTCCTCAAACATGTCGACACAGCCGTACCGACACACTCCACACACACAGGGAATGCTCAAATAGAGGACAGGACCCACAGAAGCCCTTTGGGGGAACAGAGTAAGAGTATGCCAGCACACACCAGAGCGCTATATATATATACACAGGGACTAACTGAGTTATGTCCCTAATAGCTGCTTTTTATATATATATACTGTATACAGTGCCAATTTTAATGCCCCCCCCCCCCTCTCTTTTCCCTCTTACTGTACTGTAGAATTGCAGGGAAGAGCCAGGGAGCTTCCTTCCAGCCGAGCTGTGAGGGAAAAATGGCGCCGGTGTGCTGAGATAGGCTCCGCCCCTTTTTCGCGGCCTATTCTCCCGCTTTTTATGGGATTCTGGCAGGGGTATTTACCTCATATATAGCCCCAGGGGCTATATATTGAGGTATTTTAGCCAGCCAAGGTGTTTTTATCGCTGCCTCAGGGCGCCCCCCCCCAGCGCCCTGCACCCTCAGTGACCGGAGTGTGAAGTGTGTATGAGGAGCAATGGCGCACAGCTGCAGTGCTGTGCGCTACCTTGGTGAAGACAGGATGTCTTCATGCCGCCGATTTTCCGGACCATCTTCTTGCTTCTGGCTCTGTAAGGGGGACGGCGGCGCGGCTCCGGGACCGAACATCAAGGCTGGGCCTGCGGTCGATCCCTCTGGAGCTAATGGTGTCCAGTAGCCTAAGAAGCCCAATCCGGCTGCAAGCAGGCGAGTTCGCTTCTTCTCCCCTTAGTCCCTCGCTGCAGTGAGCCTGTTGCCAGCAGGTCTCACTGAAAATAACAAATTCTAAGACTATAACTTTCTAAGAGCTCAGGAGAGCCCCTAGTGTGCATCCAACCTCGGCCGGGCACGAAATCTAACTGGGGCTTGGAGGAGGGTCATAGTGGGAGGAGCCAGTGCACACCAGGTAGTCTAAGATCTTTCTAGAGTGCCCAGCCTCCTTCGGAGCCCGCTATTCCCCATGGTCCTTACGGAGTTCCCAGCATCCACTAGGACGTTAGAGAAATATAAAGAGGATACATATGACACGTCCCTGATACACAAGGTCAGTAATCTATAGCCAGCAGAAGTTGGCAACCTTAAAAGAAAAAAAGATAATAGAACTGGCTTTCAAAGCTATAGATCTCAATTAAAAAAAAAAAAAAAAAAAAAAAAGAGATCCTTTATTCCCATGTAGGAGTAGATGAACTCCTATGCCAAATTGTTTGTGCTATGATTGCATGTTTCATTGGTTAAGTGTAGGATGCCCTGTGTCTTCCCCTGCCCCTCACCACATCTTACTGGTTTGATGTCAAGGGGAAAAGAATTATTTTAACAACTCAAGAGCCCACTATTTGTCAGGCAAGCTTTGTACATATACTGTGCAGCAGAAGCTGGACAGCAATGTAATGTAGCACCAATAAAATAATAGCAAAAAAACACATGTCGCCAAAAACATCAAACTTGTAAGTAATAAAAATACACTGCTGTACACACAATGGTGTGCCCAAGGTCGGCGTATGCTCAGCAAATACAAGTGACACAATCACGTACATCAAAGCTGCACATCCACTTGCGGCCTAGTAAGTGTAACTGAGCGGCAACATGGCTATCAGATATAGCATAAGGGCTGTATTCCAAAGGAGAGGTTTGTTTTGTTTATTTTATTATCCCCACTCATCACTGTGTGTATTTATTGTACTTACTTTTTGCACCCTATCTCCAATATAATAGTAAGGGTAATGATCTGTACCAATAGGTTTATTTTACATCCACTTGTTAAAATTAAGTTTTAATGCTACCATTCAGCAGCGGGATACCTTCACACCCTTTCCTTGCACTTTAGCAATGTTCTAATGCCCAACTTACATACATTTGAAGCTCAGACAAATTAGGTAAATCAGTTAGAGTAAAACAATTTGTCTGAATGACCCTTTTTGTTCGTTTTCCGGTGTTTGGGAACAAGTGGTCGATTGTCATTTGCTTCCATCCATCACTAAATTTTTGAGGCTACCAGAGAAATGTTTGGTTGGACAGAAAATCTTAAGGTATATGGCCAGGTTAAGAAAGATCTCTTAATTCTAAGGGTGGGTAGTGGTACACACCTGACCGTTATGTCTTTGCAATTTGTCCAGAAACGACATATCATCTGGATAACTCAGTGTGTACCTGTGATTTGCATGCTCCCGAGGTCACATGCAATATCTTCTCAGTCGCCTCTGCTGGGTGGACAACTGGAAGATATCGCATTGACCGGATGCATATTAATGAAAAATGGAACAGTGATCGTTCCATCTTTCATTAAATTTTCCTGGTGTATACGGGCAATCGGACATGGTTCTCTGGTGCTTCTAGCACACTTTGGTCTGTATCTCACCACTGAGATCCAAACCAGAATGTGCTAGAAGCACCAGAGCAGAGATACCCCAGGCTAGGAATGAGGGACTGCATGGGTTGTGAGTGTGCAGGGTGGTAGAATGAAAATTATAAAGACGTGGATGTTGCTTGCATGTTTATCAGCCTAGTGATCAATACAATACTGTAACTTTAACAAATGCCAGAAAGTCCAAGGATGCTACTTGATGCATGGAAGATCCATCCAGAATTTGTAAAAGGACAATGATAACAATATTTTGCAATCATACACTGTTCTCTAATGCACAGATGTGCTGACAATGATGCCAGTACTTCCACACAGGACTCGGAAGACACAGCTATTACTGATCATCTTTCCACTGAATTAGGTGTATACAGGCAGAAAACAGCAGCCATTTTGCCAGTGACTCAAGCCAACTTGTACTACCAACTCATAGACAGCTCGTTAATAAAAAAAATATATAGATTTTGCCCACCCTCTCTCAATTGATAATACTGACAGTTGTTTTATAGCCTGCTGATATCTTTCACAAGTAAATGGGAATTTATTACAAATTGAGAAAAATTGGGACGCTCTGCATATATCATTAACCAGCAGAAGCAATTTCATTTCCGCTTTTCAGAGTATCAGAATCACTTTCTCATGGATATGGCTCTGGTCTAGTGACTAAAGATTTGCAGATCACTCTTTCTTCACAGTCACTGTGAAAGCCCCAACTAAAACCGGCACAAAACACTGCACCTGGCAAAGAAATACATAATTCTCCTACAACTTACAAGACACACGGAACACGACCCTGACAGCACCAATTCAGAGACAGGGAATTCTTGTTTGTCTTTTACTAGAGACCAGAAATATCGCAGTATTGTGTGGGGATCTGAATGAACTGTGGGAACACTGACAGTGTAATAACAAATCTCATATTGCTATATATATATATATATATATATATATATATATATATATATATACACACACACACACATACATACACACAGTTGCACATAACATTAGGTGAGAAAACAACAAAATCAGACCTTTAACGGACAAAATATGTTTAACTGAAAGGACGTGAGAACAGTGTTAGAATGTGTATATTGCTGCAAACACCAAGTCAGATTGCCATTGGTAATGGGATTACTTTTCCTATGTTCTAATTTGGGGTTTGTATGTATCAAGCAATGACACTAAGCACTGCTAACATTGTTATTATTAGAATTAATGTAACATTTCCTGATACATATACAATGGTGACCTGAACGCAAATGATGTTTCTGTACGAAAACATAAACAGAAATCAGCAACAACACTGGATGCTGCCATCAGCCTTGGCGCTCTCTACTAGACAGCAGGGGCACAGCATGCAGGGCTGGGGAGCCTGAGGCAGGCCAGGAATAAAGAGCAAAGGAAACTGAATGGAAAGGCCTCTATCAGCCTTCCCCTAACACTCCAGCCCCGGACACATCTCTAGCAGCAGCCATAGAGGTCAGCGTCGTGATTCCCTTAGAGACTCCTCACTATGATGCACAGCAACTACTGCGACTCCCAGGACAGCGGACAAGCGGATCTACCCACCGGATCTTGGCAGCAGGGACAGCCGACAGGAGCAGCTGCTGCAGGGGAGGGCAGCCCGGGTACGTGAGTTTCGAATCGGGTCCTCCTCGCCGTGCTAAGTAGCCTCTGCCCCCAGATTTACAGCGTAACAAATGAGTCAGGGGGATCCTGCATGTAGCAGACGCCGGGGCTTTCTCCTCCGGTACAGGGGGAGCTGGGAGGCAGGAGGCGTCCTAGCGGCTGTTGGGGGTACAGCAGGGGAGCTCGCTGCTGCTGCTGCTTTGCAAAGAAAATGAGGAGGAGGAGGAGGAGGAGGAAGTAGAAGAAGAATTAGGAAGATTCACATCAACAAATGGATACAGCGTCTTCTTAGCAGACAGTAGAAAGATTTGTATTTTTTTACGTTTGTTGTTTAGGGAACGCTGATATCTTAATACCATTTATATTTAGCTGTATATAGTCACATTTGTATTGTTAACATATTTATTTTTATTATTATTATTATTATTATTATTATTATCATCATCTTTCATTTATGTAGGCCACAAAGGGTCTGCAGCAACTTAAAAAGTACATAAATGAAATAAGAAAGTGACTTACAGTAAAGAACATTCCACTGCATGAACGTGGTTTATAAACATTGCTGCATCAGCGATCATAACACTCAAATAAGCAGCATGGTAGCAGAGCCCAAGGGTTAGGTTCTGTGGTAGGGTGTGGGGAGTAGATGATGGCAGGAAGGAAAAGTACCTGAGGAAACAGGGCCCTGCTTGTGAAAGATTACACTGTAAAGGGGAGGGGCAGAGTGATGGGGAGGACAGAGGAGAAAGAGCATCGATCAGTGTCGGACTGGCCATCTGGCAGTTTTGAAATATATAGAGTGAAACAAAGATTCCAAAGATAGCCAATTCACCCACAATCCACCACAAAGGTGAAATAAAGAAGAAAATACTGTTTTTCAAGTATCTCAAATTCACATAAATATTCCAAAACATCAGTTGGTGCTCCAATTTCTCTAACGTCCTAGTGGATACTGGAAATGTACTTTAGTACAATGGGCTATGGGCCCTCATTCCGAGTTGATCGCTCGGTAATTTTCTTCGCATCGCAGTGAAATTCCGCTTAGTACGCATGCGCAATATTCGCACTGCGACTGCGCCAAGTAATTTTACAATGAAGATAGTATTTTTACTCACGGCTTTTTCTTCGCTCTGGCGAACGTAGTGTGATTGACAGGAAATGGGTGTTACTGGGCGGAAACACAGCGTTTTCGGGGCGTGTGGATAAAAACGCTACCATTTCCGGAAAAAACGCAGGAGTGGCCGGAGAAACGGGGGAGTGTCTGGGCGAACACTGGGTGTGTTTATGACGTCAAACCAGGAACGACAAGCACTGAACTGAACGCAGATGCCGAGTAAGTCTGAAGCTACTCTGAAACTGCTAAGTAGTTTGTAATCGCAATATTGCGAATACATCGGTCGCAATTTTAAGAAGCTAAGATACACTCCCAGTAGGCGTAGGCTTAGCGTGAGCAACTCTGCTAAATTCGCCTTGCGAGCGATCAACTCGGAATGAGGGCCATAGATCGGGTCTACTTGAGCCTGGCACTTTAAGAAAACATTAGTGTGTGCTGGCTCCTACCCTCTATGCTCCTCCTAGCAGACTCAGTTTAGAAAAATGTGCCCAAGGAGCCGGGTGCATTCCTCTGGGGCTCCAGAGAGTTTTCTTCGAAAATTTTATTAAGTTTGTTATTTTCATGTAGTACTGGTTCGCAACCAGTCTACCTGCGTCGTGGGACTTAGGGGGGGACCGAACCAACCACCCTAGGGTTAATGATTCGTAATCTCTGCTGGCAGAACATTAAGCTCCTGAGGCACTGCTTCACATACCACACTGTGTGCACACGCCGGCAGCACGCCGCCACACCCTAACAGATGCTGAAGTAGACGCAGGTGTGGCGAGTGATCACACCGGGGTCCCGGTTAGCGGGTCCCCGATGACGTGGTGGCATTAAGAGCGCGGCAGTCACGGGTTGCGAGCTGCGGTGCCCGCCACGGACCCCAAACTGGCGATGACACAGGGAGTTATTAAACTTCCTTTTACACTGTAAGGGGGTTATTAAAGTTCCTTTTATATATACATAAAGCCAGTATAATCTTGGGAGGGACCGCGCGCCATGGAAGGGGCTGGGCTCCCCAGAGAATGGGACCAGAGGCCGAAAGGCGCCATTTCCTGCTGCTGCTGACTGAAAGTCTGCATGTTGGAGCTGCTCCTCCACAGACCCTGATAAACCACCAATAGAACTGGTACCAGGGGGTTTTATAGGAAGGGGGGAGCATATCAGCGGTGGTGACAATGCTGCAGTAAAAAATTTGATTTATATTGAATTTACCCAGGGGAGTGCTGGTCCCAATCCTCTCTGTCTCACTCCATTCGGACTGTCTGGAGTTGCTGTGGTGTTTCACTATCTGTGTTGTCACTACACTGTGTTTATTCACATAACTCTGTGTGTTTCTACATTAGAATGTCTGGGAAAAAGACTGTTTCCCCCTCATGTAACACTAAGTTTATTCCCTCCCCAGAAGGGTCGCTCCTGTATAACCAATGCTCTATACCAGTGATTTTCAACCTTTTTTTACTCGCGGCACACCAAACAGTATTTTAAAAATGCCAAGGCACACCATCAGTTCCCCACAGAAAAAAAAGCAAAAAACACACATTGGCCCTCACAGTAATGTTGAAGTCAAAAAAATATTACATAAAAAGAACATACAAACACACATATAAGTCGCTATACTTGCAAATATGCGCAGCGAGCACAGCAATATATGGTAACACACGCATTTACACGGACATGCCACAGAGATGGATTCAACACTTATCTCATACAGTACATAATTATAATAATATCAAGCGCCAGACATCATGATGATTTAAAATTATCTAATGAATTAATGTCATTAATGTGTATTATTTGAACGAAACAAGATAGACCTGTCATGTTTACTATTGAGGCAACCAGATTGATGTGTAGATTAATTTTATGCTTGTTGTGAAGTTGTGGGACATTGCAGCAGATAATTATGATTGAATGTATAAAAGCTAAAATCACTTGTATTAGAACAATAGATATTTCAAACAGGTGGTGGACAGGAAACTCAGGCCAGCCCCTTTGGACGTCCCCAAGGCTGAACCTGTTCAGCATATACAAAGGGACTGGTGACTCATCGTGAACCCCTCCCCCAGAAACTAGATAACACTTATTGATCACACTGGAGCTCAGTGGCTGTAAGGTCTGAGACGATGATGGACTTGCTGGCAGATCAGTTCCTGTTTTGGTCTCAGAGGAAGATGGAGTCCCAGTATTACTTTACAGAGAGAGAGAGTGATATGGAAAGACGAATGTATATAACTTAAGGATAATGGTATTGTATGCCGGCATGTAACTGTATGTAACTTTACGTGTTAACTGCTTACTGTGTGAGTTGTAATCATGTAACTATAGGTATACTGTACTTTGTAATATATATTGAATCCATATCCTTTTTAATAACAAATATATACATCAATGAGCTTTGGAACTCAGATAATGTGTGGGTGTATTGTTTTCTCTTATGGGATGCAGTGTTTTGCGATGTATAGCGCACTTTTATTGTATATGGTAATAAGATGCGCCTAGCGTCTGCAATATATATTAGAGCGGGCATTTTAAATATTTGTGATAAATCAATTTGGCATTCTTAGTAAAAAAAAGATCCACACATACATTGGCCTACACAGAAAAATATTGCTCCCCATATAAATCCTATTGTTCCCCACATGAATTATTCACATTTATGGGGGGAACAATCCATATTCTCCCCACATAAATCCTATTGTTCCCCACAGGAAAAATAAAACAAATATTACCCCCTACCGGTCAGCTGTCCTCCTCCCTGTCCCTCAGTGGTGGGGGGTTGTTCATAGAGGAGTACTGCGAATACTGAGCAGTGGGCGGTCGTGCAGGTGTGGATGTGGGTGGGCAAGGAAAGCTGTGTATGCAGGCGGGAACTGGAATATGTGTGTGCAGGCGGGTGCGCTGGCTGTGTGGTGAGAAGCGGCGGCCATGACCTCAGATATCACACCGCCGCGTCTTCAAGGCATAGGTCACGGCCGGAGCACGACTGCTCCTCTAAGAAGAGCCCGGGCCAACAGTTCACTTTGAAGATGCAGGAAGCTGCTCTGGCTCCGCAGCACACCTTGCAACTGGTCACGGCACACTGGTTGAAAAAGCCTGCTCTATACCCTCTCAGGGTAGTAGTGTGCAGGAACCTGAGTGGTTAGAATCATTCAAAAGCATGATTCATAATATTAATACAGAGTTAGCTACTGCTAGAAAAGAAAGACAGACACTTAAACAATCTGTTGATAACGTTTGTTAAAGCTGCTGACCACAGGCAGGCTCCTCAGCCCCCTCTGTTGGCCTTGCATAAACGTGCACTCCCACTGGCACTCCAGTCTTTTACTGAATTACCAGAGCTGGATGAGGGGGAGGTTGACATGGAAGAGGACAATTCTCTGTCCCAGGGTGTTGGGGCCCTGATTTATGCTATTAGAGAGGTCTTCAACATACCGGATAAGGAGGCAGAACCAGAAGAGGAATTGTATTTTAATGTAAAAACAAAATCCTCTGACACTTTTCCTATATCAGAAGAGTTAAACTCCCTTTCCAAGGAGGCATGGGCCAATCCTGACGAGCATCATATCCAGGATGCTGCGAACGTTATGAGTGAGGCTATTAAAGAATTGTGTCTCATTAATGGCCATACCACGGCTATGGCGGTCTCAGCCCGCAGGGCTCTGTGGCTGCGACAATGGTCAGCGGACGCGGACTCCAAGAAAGGCGTGGAGAATCTACTTTTTACAGGTGAGGCCTTATTTGGGAAAGAACTGAACAAGTGGATTTCTCAAGCGACGGCTGGAAAGTCTACCTATCTGCCATCTGCATGCCTCCTGCTAGACGTCCCTACCCTGTGCCTTCTCTGCAGTCCTTTCGTGTGGCCAGATTTAGAGGCAGAGCTAGAGGAGCCACAAATGCCACCAGAGGAAATCGAGGTAAGTCCCGTAAAGCAGTGGTTGCTGGATCTCTGGACCAGACCTCTGGATCCTCATCCACGAAGCCCTCCGCGTGACGGTTGGCCCCAACAGCAGGGAGACTTTCAGGTAGGTGCCTGCCTTCAACACTTCACCCATGTGTGGGCACAATCCTGCTGGGATCCTTGGGTGAGGGACCACATATCCCAAGGATACTGGTTGTAATATCAAGCACTGCCTCCTCCCAGATTCTTCAAGTCAACCTTACCAGCTTCACCCATAGCAAGGGTTACCTTGCAAGATGCCATTCAAAAACTGCATGACAGGGGTTTTTACTCCAGTCTTTTTGTTGTACCGAAACCGGTTGGTTCGGTACGGCCCATCTTGAACCTAAAATCTCTGAACCCGTATCTATGCGTGTTCAAATTCAAGATGGAGTCCCTGAGAGTGGTGCTCTTCAGGCTGGAGGAGGGGCATTCCTAGTATCCCTGGATGTCAAGGATGCTTACCTACATGTCCCCATATGGCCTCCTCATCAGGCTTACCTCCGGTTCACTGTACTGGAACACCACTTCCAGTTTCAGGCCTTACCCTTTGGTCTCTCCACAGCCCCAAGGGTATTCACAAAAGTTATGGCAGAGATGATGCTGCAATTGCGCAGGATGGGAGTCAACATAGTCTCCTATTTGGATGATCTCCTAATAAAGGCAGTACCCAAGGAACGTCTGCTACACAGCATAGATTTGACTACTCATCTGCTTACGGACCACGGGTGGATCCTAAATTTCCAGAAGTCTCACCTGGAACCATCACGAAGGATCCAGTTCCTGGCATGATACTGGACACGGTAGCTCTGAAGGTATTCCTCCCCATGGACAAGGCTTTGATAATCCAGGCTATGGTCCGCTCGGTGCTCAGACCTCGAAAGATCTCGATTCATCTTTGCATTCACCTACTGGGCAAGATGGTGGCCTCCTATGAGGCAATCCAGTATGGCAGGTTACATGTTCGCCCATTCCAGCTGGATCTGCTGGACAAGTGGTCAGGGTCTCACCTGCACATGCACCAGAGTATAGCTCTGTCGCCAAAAGCACGGATCTCCCTGTTATGGTGGCTACAAGTTTCTCACCTTGTGGAGGGACGGCGTTTCAGTACCCAGTCCTGGACTCTACTGACAACGGATGCCAGCCTCCGAGGTTGGGAGGCCGTGACCCATGGGGCTCAGTTCCAGGGAAAGTGGTCGTGTCAGGAATCTGTACTCCCAATAAATGTTCTGGAACTCAGGCAAATTGCAATGCTCTTCTGCAGGCCTCCTATCTTCTCCGAAATCAGGCCATTCGGGTACAGTCGGACAATGCCATGGTGGTGGCGTACATAAACCGGCAGGGAGGAACAAAAAGGGCCGCAATGTGTCACGACATTCCTCTGGGTGGATGCCAATGCAAGGGCCATCTCAAACATATTCATCCTCTCGTGTTTCAACAACTGGTTCACCGGTGGGGCTGTCCGCATATAGACCTGATGGCTTCTCATCTCAACAAGAAGCTCCAACGTTACTGTTCCAGGACAAGGGATCTGCAGGCTGCAGCAGTGGACGCTCTGAAAGCTCAGTGGTCTTACCAGTTCATGTACCTGTTTCCTCCAATCCCCCTCATTCCCTGAGTTCTAAAAAGGCTAAAAAGGGAAAGAGTTCAGGCAATTCTGATTGTTCTGGATTTGCCCAGACGTGCCTGGTATATAGACCTCCTGACCATGTCCCTGGAGGAACCCTGGCCTCTACCACTTCTTAAAGACCTTCTTCAACAAGGGCCATTCATTTATCCAGACTTACTGTGGCTACGTTTGACGGCTTGGAAGTTGAGAGGGAGATTCTAGCCGGGAAAGGTCTTCCGTCCAAGGTTATCTCCACTATGGTCCAGGCCCATAAGGTGGTCACGTCTAAACATTTTTTGTTCCCCCTAGTCCTGTTTGGGTGTCCAGAGTCCACACTGAAATGGGGGGGGGGGGGGGTGCTGTTATGATTCTGTTGGTGCATGTATTCCCCCTGTTCAGAATGCACCTGGGGTCAGCTGACTAACTATGCAGTATGCACCCGGTGTTAGCTCTGACATTAACAATCCATCAGTGCCTTTCCTGTGTTTTCTGTTCCTTAAGCTCTCTGTGTACATGCAGCTCTGCAGGTGCACAGGGTTTGTAATTAGAGTTAATACTCCCAGCCTGGCTTTTTTCATTGGTTAGTGTGGCTGTTATAAACCAGCCAGATGAGTTCTCTTCCCCCACGCTGGTTATATTATTATTATTATTATTATTATTATTATTATTTTCTTGCCAGAACGATCTGAATTGCCTGGTGTCTTTAGTCCAAGCTCCTGTTCCTGCTGAAAGCCTGGTCTGTCGGTTCATGTCATCCAGCAACTCCTGTCTTTGCCAGGTTGTTTCCAGGACTACCGTACCTTAGCTAAGTATTTGCAGACTTTCACTGTGCTTGTGGATTCTCTAAGTATTAATAACTTGTGTTTTCATATTACTGTGGACTTCATCTATGCCTGCATGCATTTTGGATTAATTGTGCAAGTCCTGCAATCTGAGTTCTGTGGATTATTACTCTGAATTCTTGTTCAACTATTTCATTACTTTGCTGCAAATCTCATATTGGACAACCAATTATGCTCTGCTTATGTTGTACCTTGGATTGTTACTGTGATTCCTCTGCCATACAATGGCCCTCATTCCGAGTTGATCGCTAGTTGCTTTCGTTCGCAGCACAGCGATCAGGCAAAAAAAATGGCAATTCTGCGCATGCGTATGGGGCGCACTGCGCACGCGCGTCGTACTTTCACAAAAGCCAATGCAGTTTTACACAAGCTCTAGCGACGCTTTTCAGTCGCACTGCTCGGCGCAGAGTGATTGACAGAAAGTGGGTGTTTCTGGGTGGTAACTGACCGTTTTCGGGGAGTGTGTGAAAAAACACAGACGTGCCAGATAAAAACGCAGGAGTGGCTTGAAAAACGTAGGCGTGGCTGGGTGAACGCAGGGCGTGTTTGTGACGTCAAAACAGGAACTAAATAATCTGAAGTGATCGCAAGCTAGGAGTAGGTCTGGAGCTACTCTGAAACTGCACAATCTTTTTTTGTAGCAGTGCTGCGATCCTTTCATTCGCACTTCTGCTAAGCTAAGATACACTCCCAGAGGGCGGCGGCTTAGCGTTTGCACAGCTGCTAAAAGCAGCTAGCGAGCGAACAACTCGGAATGAGGGCCATTATCATACCACTGCTTCAATAAAGTACTTAGTGTTCCCTCACATCTGTGGACATTCATTACCTGCAAAAGTGACTGATACATTCTGGTCCTGTATTCAAGCCCTGGCTCGTAGCTGTGTAACTACTCATCTGCTGTTTATTATCAGTGTTAAAGTATGGTGCTGCACATTCTAGTCTTAAGGTAGAGTCCACAGTCTGCTAAACATTACATCCTGCTGTACCTAGTTCTAGACACTTCAGTATTCCACAGTCAAGTCTGGTTAACCATTTCTGTGCCACTCTGCATCTGCCTGCACTGTCACTGGCCTAGACTGTGGGTGTTGTGAACTCTGGGATTCTTCCGATGGTTGGGAAGAGGAACCACAACTGAGCTGGAACTGGGGTGGTCTAATATAGGACTTCCTCATACAGGACACTGACAGTGAAGTTTGGTGAAATATTGAAGAGCTTTATTGCAGGAAAAGAACAACTTAAAGTCATATGTCAAAAAGGGATTTGTGGGGGAATGTCCAGACCCATTGAGGGTTTTGTGAGCAATATAAGAGATGCTGGCGACTGAAGAAACTGTGGGTGATATTAAAAGTCACTGATAACTTAAGGAACTTATAAACGGTGGTTAAAGATACAGTTGATTAAAGAACTTGTGAGCGGAGATAAGGACACTGGTAAATTGAAGAACTTAAGTGCAGTGGTTGAGGACGCTGATGATTTGTAGAAGTAAAACAGTGACTGTGACGCTGATGATTTGAAGAACTTAAGTGCAGTGGTTTAAGACGCTGGTGATTCGTAGAACTTGAGAACGGTGACTGAGTGTTAGGCGCCGAGGGTCCGCTCGTCAGTGCGGCCGGCGCCTAGCAACGGGGACGCCACTGTCGGATCGTGTTCCCCGTTGCTGGGTCTAAGTTTATATCATCACTGGTTTCCTGGCTGTGTAGCATGCAGCTGCACGGCATGTTGTAATTATCACTCATCTGTTTCCCTGGCCATGCAGCTTGTCAGCTGCATGGCATTTAATCCAATCAGCCTCCAAACAGCTGATTGGAAGACTCTCTGTTAAAAGCACTCCCAGGACTCCTCACAGACGCCGGTGATAGCTTCCTGTTTGCCTGATTCTGCTGCAGAGAGAGTTCCCAGTCCCGGTCTGTTCGTTTGTTCCTGTTCTCAGTGATCCAGTACTCGGAAGTTACCATCTGTTCCTGGAGTCTGACCGAGCACCTTTAACATCTGGTGGTGTTCGTGAGTCGCGGCGCAGCCGTGTGTTGCGGCTTGTCCGCTACTATTTATTATTGTGTTTATTTTGAGTTCTGGAGCTTTGCGGAGGATTCCGCTTCCACAAGATCCACTCTGGTGTCCAGCGGTGCCGGATAGGAGTGTCGGATCCGTGGATCCTTGGTTGTCCTTTTCCCTGGCGGCTAGTCCGCACATACCTTTTGATTTAGTTAAGTTAGCTTGTAACCCCTGGCTTGGTTGCTTAGTCAGAGGGCCCCTTGTTATCTCCCTGTCTCGGACTTCCCCTTGTCTCCCATTAAGACCTGCGGGGGCATCGGGGTTGGGCAGACATAATCCGCCCTTCGAACGCGGCTGCCATGGGCTCAAGCAACCATAGTCTCGCAGGGGATTTCTGATAACACGGGCGAGACAACGGAGTTAGGGCGCATGGGGTTACTAGGCTCTCCAGCTCCCACAACCTGTATTTCATTCCTGTACTCAGATCTCTGCCATAAGATCTTCTCCAGTCTGGAGTACAGGAATCGTAACATTATCACCGGCCAGACAAAAGAAAAAATTTCAACAGGAGTTAATTTTTTCACTTATCCAGTAGGGAGAATTTTGTCGGCCTCATGAATCCCACCGGTGTTGGGCCAAATCCTGGCCAGTTTTTGGTTAGTCAGATTCAGGAACTTACCCAGATGGTTCAGGATCTGTCCCTCCGGGTGAGCTCACAGGAAGATCTGTTACGGACTTCCCCGAGGGTCATCCCTGAACCAAAAATGCATCTGCCTGACCGTTTTTCTGGGGATAGAAAACAGTTTTTTAATTTTAAAGAGTCTTGTAAACTGTATTTTCGTTTAAGACCAGTTTCCTCAGGTACGGAGGCTCAGCGGGTTGGAATTATAATTTCTCTGCTTCAGGGGGATCCTCAGACCTGGGCTTTTGGTTTAAAGACAGACGATCCGGCCTTATCGTCTGTAGACGCTTTTTTGAAATCTTTAGGGCTATTGTATGACGACCCTGATAGAGAGGCATCCGCAGAAAGTCAGTTGCGTGCTCTAAGACAGGGTAGGAATCCTGCAGAGAATTATTGTACGGAGTTTCGCCGTTGGTCGAACGACTGTGGCTGGAATGATCCTGCCCTGCGCAGTCAGTTTCGCCTCGGCTTATCTGAATCTATAAAAGACAGCCTCCTTCAGTATCCCGCTCCTGAGAACCTTGATAAACTCATGGAGCTCTCTATTAAAATAGATCGTCGGCTCAGAGAGCGGAGGACTGAGAAAGGGGCATCTGTAGTTTCTTTTCCCTGTGTTTCTTCCGTTCCGATAGACATGGAGGAGCCTATGCAGATTGGTCTCTCCAAATTGTCTCCGGAAGAAAGAACCAGGAGGCAAAATTCTGGTCTGTGTTTGTACTGCGGAGGTAAGGGACATTTTGCCCGTAGTTGCCCAAACAAGTCGGGAAACTTCCTGACCAAGTGAATAGTGAGGGGGTTCACTTTGGTCTACAGCTCATCTCCTCAAATAATTCACTATTGGTTCCTGCTAAAGTTTCTTATGACAGCCTCTGTTCCTCGGTCTCTGCTTTTGTGGACAGTGGAGCTGCAGGAAACTTTATGGACTTAACATGGGCCAAGGCCTTAGGTATTCCTCAGTTAACCTTAAGTAGGTGTATCACCATGCATGGTTTAGATGGGAGTCCCTTATCCAATGGGGTTATTTCTCTATGTACACCTCCTGTTTTGCTCTCGGTGGGAGCTCTACATTCTGAAAAGATTGAGTTTTTTCTTACCCATTGTCCAGCAGTTCCTGTGGTTCTGGGTCACCCTTGGCTGGCCTTTCATAATCCCATCATAGATTGGCAGTCTGGGGAGATTCTACAATGGAGTACCATCTGTGATAAAGAATGTATTACACTTCCTATCCGAGTAGCTGCTGCCAGGTCCGCACATATTCCTGGAGAGTACCAAGATTTTTTGGATGTGTTTTCCAAGGGCAATGCGGATATTTTGCCTCCCCATAGGCCTTATGATTGTACCATTGAGTTAATTCCTGGTGCCACGTTGCCTAAAGGAAGGTTATATGCATTGTCTGGTCCTGAAACTGTGGCCATGAATGAGTATGTGAAAGAAAGTCTTGAGAAAGGGTTTATCAGGCCATCTAAATCCCCTTTAAGTGCAGGTTTTTTCTTCGTAGAGAAGAAGGATGGTTCCCTCAGACCCTGCATTGACTTTCGAGCCCTGAATAAAATCTCAGTAAAGAATACTTACCCTCTGCCTCTGATCTCTGTCCTCTTTGATCAGCTACGTTCGGCTGTTATTTTTTCCAAGATTGACCTGAGAGGAGCATATAATCTCATTAGAATCAGATCGGGGGATGAGTGGAAAACGGCATTCAGTACTCAATCAGGTCACTATGAGTATCTGGTCATGCCTTTCGGCCTATCTAACGCTCCGGCAGTCTTTCAGGATCTCATAAATGATGTGCTCCGTGAGTTTCTGGGAAGATTCGTTGTGGTCTATTTAGACGACATTTTGATTTATTCTGACTCTATAGAACAACATGTTACCCAGGTGCGTCAGGTACTTAAGAAATTACGTGAAAATCACTTGTATGCCAAACCGGAGAAGTGTGAATTTCACGTCACGGAGGTATCCTTTTTAGGGTACATTATTTCCCCTCGGGGATTCCGAATGGAACCTAAGAAGCTCCAAGCCATCCTGAGTTGGGCGCAACCCACCAACTTAAAAGCAATTCAGCGCTTTTTAGGGTTTGCGAACTACTACAGAAGGTTTATTCACTCTTTCTCTGACATAGTTGCTCCCATTGTGGCACTCACTAAGAAGGGAGCAGATCCTACCAATTGGTCATGTGAAGCTAAAGTATCTTTTCAGGCCTTGAAACAAGCCTTTGTCTCAGCCCCTGTCCTTAGACATCCCAACCCAGAATTGCCTTTCATCGTTGAGGTAGATGCCTCGGAGGTTGGTGTAGGGGCTATCCTTTCTCAGAAGGATCCAGATTCCCTTGAGTTACATCCTTGTGCCTTTATGTCCAGGAAATTCTCATCTGCTGAATCCAACTACGATGTTGGTAATCGGGAGTTGCTGGCTATTAAATGGGCTTTTGAGGAGTGGAGACATTGGCTTGAAGGAGCGACCCATACCATTTCTGTTTTGACAGATCACAAAAATCTTCAATACATTGAATCAGCTAAGCGACTGAATGCCCGACAGGCTCGTTGGGCTTTATTTTTCACTCGTTTCAAATTCATTATCACCTTCAGACCTGGTTCCAAGAATACCAAGGCAGATGCCCTCTCACGCAGTTTTCTTCCCGCTCAAGACAACAGTCCTGTTACTCTCATACTTCCGCCTTCAGTCATTCAGGCAGGTCTCACACAGGATGTTTTTTCTCAATTGAAGCTGCTTCAACATCAAGCTCCGGGAAATACTCCTGCTGGTCGTCTTTTTGTTCCTGAGTTTTTGAGAGCAACTGTTTTGGAGGAATTTCATGATAGCAAAGTTGCAGGGCATCTGGGAGTCGCTAAAACTTTTGAATTGGTATCCCGCTCAGTGTGGTGGCCTGGTCTTTCTAAAGACATTAAAGAGTTTGTTTTTTCGTGTCAGGTCTGTGCACAGCATAAAGTTCCCCGTTCTTTGCCTATTGGTCAACTTATGCCATTGAATGTTCCTCTTAGACCATGGTCGCATATCTCCATGGATTTTGTGGTGGATCTCCCTCTGTCAGCTGGATGCACAGTCATATGGGTGGTAGTGGACCGTTTTAGTAAGATGGCTCATTTTATTGGTCTTCCCCGATTGCCATCTGCCCAGGGATTGGCAGTCTTGTTCCTCCGTCATGTTTTCAGACTCCATGGGTTACCCACTGATATTGTTTCTGACAGGGGTCCACAATTCATTGCACAGTTTTGGAAGTCTTTTTGTGCTTCGTTAAAAATGAAATTATCATTAACCTCCGGTTATCATCCACAATCAAATGGACAGACTGAGCGAGTGAACCAATCCTTAAAACAATATTTGCGTTTGTACTCGGCCAAACTCCAAAATGACTGGTCTGAGTTTCTTCCATTGGCAGAGTTTGCTTATAATAATGCCTGTCATTCCTCCACCAATGTGTCTCCATTTTTTGCAGTTTTTGGTTTCCACCCCAGAGCTAATTCATTTTTCCAACATTCCTCTGTCTCCTCTCTGGCCCTGACCTCTCATCTTAAACTTATTTGGAAAAAAGTGCACATAGCTCTCAGAAAAGCAGCTTTCAAGGAAAAAGATTTTTCGGACAGGTTCCGGCGGCCGTGCACTTTTAGAGTAGGAGACAGGGTGTGGCTGTCGACTCGCAATATCAAACTTCGACAAACCTCAGCCAGATTGGGTCCTAGATTTATTGGACCATTTCTCATTATCAAAAAAGTCAATCCAGTTGCTTTCCGGTTACAGCTACCAAAAACGTTACGAATCGGAAATACCTTCCATTGCTCTTTGCTCAAACCATATGTTTCATCTAGCAGATTTCCTCGTAAAAAACCTCAGGGGAGATCACCAGTTAATGTACAGGGTCAGCAGGAGTTCGTGGTTGAGAAGGTTCTCGATTCCAAGCTGTCCCGGGGTCGGCTTTATTTTTTGGTGCATTGGAAAGGTTATGGTCCTGAGGAAAGGTCGTGGGTCCTAGATGAGGACCTTCATGCCCCACGGCTCAAAAGGGCATTTTTTCAAGAATTTCCTCAGAAACCCGGATTTAGGGGTTCCTTGACCCCTCCTCAAGGGGGGGGTACTGTTAGGCGCCGAGGGTCCGCTCGTCAGTGCGGCCGGCGCCTAGCAACGGGGACGCCACTCTCGGATCGTGTTCCCCGTTGCTGGGTCTAAGTTTATATCATCACTGGTTTCCTGGCTGTGTAGCATGCAGCTGCACGGCATGTTGTAATTATCACTCATCTGTTTCCCTGGCCATGCAGCTTGTCAGCTGCATGGCATTTAATCCAATCAGCCTCCAAACAGCTGATTGGAAGACTCTCTGTTAAAAGCACTCCCAGGACTCCTCACAGACACCGGTGATAGCTTCCTGTTTGCCTGATTCTGCTGCAGAGAGAGTTCCCAGTCCCGGTCTGTTCGTTTGTTCCTGTTCTCAGTGATCCAGTACTCGGAAGTTACCATCTGTTCCTGGAGTCTGACCGAGCACCTTTAACATCTGGTGGTGTTCGTGAGTCGCGGCGCAGCCGTGTGTTGCGGCTTGTCCGCTACTATTTATTATTGTGTTTATTTTGAGTTCTGGAGCTTTGCGGAGGATTCCGCTTCCACAAGATCCACTCTGGTGTCCAGCGGTGCCGGATAGGAGTGTCGGATCCGTGGATCCTTGGTTGTCCTTTTCCCTGGCGGCTAGTCCGCACATACCTTTTGATTTAGTTAAGTTAGCTTGTAACCCCTGGCTTGGTTGCTTAGTCAGAGGGCCCCTTGTTATCTCCCTGTCTCGGACTTCCCCTTGTCTCCCATTAAGACCTGCGGGGGCATCGGGGTTGGGCAGACATAATCCGCCCTTCGAACGCGGCTGCCATGGGCTCAAGCAACCATAGTCTCGCAGGGGATTTCTGATAACACGGGCGAGACAACGGAGTTAGGGCGCCAGGGGTTACTAGGCTCTCCAGCTCCCACAACCTGTATTTCATTCCTGTACTCAGATCTCTGCCATAAGATCTTCTCCAGTCTGGAGTACAGGAATCGTAACACTGAGACGCTGATGATGTGAAGAACTGAAGTGCAGGAGTTTGAGACGCTGTTGATTCGTAGAACTTGAGAACGGTGATTTAGGCCCGCAGCCACGCTGATTCCTAGGAGCACTGGTGACTGGACCGCAGAGAGATACACCGGCCGCTGAATACACTGGAACCGGTGCAGCGAACTGGCACCTGGAAATGCCGGAGACACTGGAGTATAATTTCAGTGATCCTTGCCGGGAACAAGAGCGCTGGCATCCACGTCAGGGAAAGACGATACTCAGGCACTGAAGCTCTGTCCGGCGTCTGACTTTGAATCCCCCGCCACCGCTGGATTGGCGGAGCTGTCTGATGACGTCACCTGCCCCCCGTCCACGTGATGCCGGGTGTCTTGGCGGCGCACATGCCCCGGAGAACCGCCGGGAGCCGCGCCAGCCAGACGCTGGAGCCCATGGCCCACCGAAGGCAGAGACCGCAACACAGACTAGCAGACACGCAGTGGTAAGCGCGGCGAACGCCGCCTCTGGCGTGTGACACTGCGCCTCCAGCATTTATCCTCTCCTCAAAATTTACCTGCCAACCATTTAGGCAGGTGAATAGTAACATAGCTCTGCTACAGACAGTTCCTCCTTCCTTCCTGCAGCAGGAATGATGTCAGCAGACATTAGAAAGAAGCATGCATTTTCGCCAACCATTGTAATCTTGGCAACAAATGGCAAAAGCATCTCCATGGGATTGGAAGTATTGATGGTTGCCAACCATCAGTTTGTTGGCTATACCTAACAAAGTTTATTTGTTATGGATGGCAGCATAGTGAGGAACAATGGTGTATATGTGTCAATGTGACCCTGCACCTTCTATACCATGTTGCGATTACCGACATTGTGTAGCGGGCATTGGGGCAACAATGACAAAGTTGAGAATTGTGTCATCTGCCACTAGAACACCCACTTCACTTGGCTAGTGGGTGGCTGGCAGGTGTCCTCCGGTAGACTTGCTGACTATCCTGGGCATCTGGGAAATCCATCCGAGATTCAGTAGCCTCCCAGACATTCCGGGAGAGTAGCAAGTATAACATAAGTGCAATCTACAGTATAAATTTTCTTTTGTGGTGTCATGTACCTATTTTTGCAAAAATGGTTTTTCAGGTAAGTTTATGGAATTGCAGAGGGCCATGTGTGGGGGTTTTCACAGAAGTTTGCATCGTTCAATGAAGTTTGATAATTCCTTGCTGAGGGCTGTTTAGGTCGTGACTGTAACTACAATGTGCAAAAGCAAATTTAGTTATGTGGGACCAAATGACGAGATAAATGGGAGAACAAATTTTAGAGGTAGTTCCTGGCTTCATGGTAGAACGCACAGCCATTGTTTCATTGCTAAAAGGTTTGATTTGGCCACAGTCTTTGATCTCTCAGTGATGAAGTCCTGGGCTGTAAGGAGCAGGGGTGCTGAGGAGGTGGGGGTAAGCAGGTACTATTTACCCAGGCCTGATGGAGGGGCCCAATTTCCCTCCCCCTTCTTTTACCTGGCAGCAGCACTTGCAGCTCTTCTCCTCAGCCCAGCACACGCTACTATGTGCTGGGCTGCAGTGTGGTCAGGGAGGCACTTAAAGTACAATTTTTTTATTTATTTTTTCTGTCTTATTTTCTAAGTGTGCACGGCCACGTCTCCCATGATTAGGCCATGCCCCCTGAAAAGTACCTGGGCCCTGTCAGGTTCTCTACTGCCCTGATTAGGAGAAGTGTGTGACCAGTGTATCTGTTCTAAGGTGACACATTGGAATATTTTTAATGGGTGCACACACTGCACCCATTGTTTTCAATACTTACCCTGCAGAGTCACATGTTGGCAGCAGCAGTGCCACATAAATCCCCAGGAAAATGGCCACCTCACCATTTTCCCAGAGATCTGCGCATGCACATTAGACTATGGAACAGTGCTATGGTCCCCTAGTGACCAGAGTATACAGCACGGCTGGCAAGAGAGGAGGGGGCCCAGACGGAGTCTGCACATGGGCCTCCTCCTCTCTAGATACACTTCTGGGGTGGCATCTTTGCTGCCCCAATGGTGCGGAAGTGCCCAGCTAAGGTACTGATCAAGTATTATTCCATATGTTTTTAATTGCATTATGTACCTTCTATTTGTATTTTTATTGAGGCACATCTATAGGTAGATTATGACCAATGTGTCAGGTCCGGGTGTTTTTGTGAATCCGTTAACCCGGGACCAACCACAGGTGTAGGTGCTGGGGTATGAAGAAAGCAGGGAGGACGAAGAAAGTTCAGTTTCATATATTTATTGAAAATAACAATTCAGTAAAGTGGTAAATGGCAAGTTATTAATCACCATAATATACTTACGTATTGCATGAATAATAGAAATAATATGCAGGATATATCTTAAAGAAAAAATAAAAGAAATGTTCATGGAATTGCGTTTAAAACAGGCTGGAGAATAAATGTTGAATTGTCCAAATATAAACAAGCTTTGATGCTGAACTGTAGAATGTGTTTAACTGGGTAATGCAGACATGAAGAAATAACTGTGAGGATTTGCAATGAAGTTTTGAGAGGTAACTGAGAGACTGTGAAGAATTATCCTTGTAATGGCAACATAGAAAGTAAAAGTACTAAATTGGGTTACTTGCGAGTTCCGGAGATCACTGTGAAACTGTAGCAGATGATATAAGTGATGAACGGGTTAAATGCAGAGCAGAACAAACGAACAGCTGAAGTTAGTGGAATCCTCCAAACTCTGTATGGTTGAAAGCAGGCAGACAGGGTTTCCTCATGCAAGACTCTGGGAATCCAATTGTTACCAGTAGGTGCGTGATTAACTGACAGCACAGCGGGGAGCTGGTGGATCTTTAGCAGTGAAGGCTGCAGACGGACCTCTGGGAACAGAGGCGATATCTGGACCACGGGAATCACACAGGAATGCACGGAGAGAGCTCAGAGCTGATACAACAAAGCACTGGCCCAGAGTAACATAATCCCAGCCTACTTAAAGGCAGCACAAGCACGGGATTGGCTTACACCTGCCCACAGGTGTTTTCACAAGTGCTCTGTATTACCTATTTGGTCTCCAACATGGCCACCTCCTATACAGCAGACACATCGCAGTGCCTTAGGCCATTTGGTCCCCGCACTCCCAGTTCCCAGACTCTGCATTACCTGTGCCACTGATCACGCCGCGTCCCCACACGGGCGCACAGCACCGCGAGCAACCGCACTGGCAACGGATGAACCCCAGAACCCGCAAAGGTGAGAGACCGGTTCGTGACAGTACCCCCTCTTCTACGGGTGGTCTCCGAACACCTTTGAACCTTATCAGGATTTTTGGAGAAGTATTTCTGTACCAGTCTTGGAGCATGAACATCTTCAGAGAAAACCCAGGATCTCTCCTCCGGACCGTAACCCTTCCAGTCGACCAAAAACTGTAAACGTCCATATCGGGAACGTGAGTCTACAATCTCTTTAACTTCAAATTCCTGATTCTTCACAGACTCAATTTTAGGAGATTTGGACTGGGTAGTACGGAACTTATTGAGAATCAAAGGCTTCAATAAAGATGTATGAAAGGCGTTAGGAATTCTCAAAGATGGTGGCAACTTGACTTTGTATGACACAGGATTGAGTACCTTTACAATGGGAAATGGACCAATAAACTTGGGGGCAAATTTCTTAGAAGGAACTTTGAACCTGAGATTGCGCGTAGAAATCCAAACTTGGTCCCCCACCTTGTAATTCGGTACAGCTTTACGTTTTCTATCTGCAAAAGATTTATAACGAGCGGAAGTTTTGACCAACGACTTACGCACACAACTCCAGATTCTAGATAGACGTTGAAGTTCTTGATCTGCTGCTGGAACCTCTAGGGCTGGCAATGGATGGAACTCTGGCACACGAGGATGAAAGCCGAAGTTAATATAAAAGGGCGTAGATTCTGAAGATGAATGGAAGAGATTATTATGAGCAAATTCTGCCAATGGAAGGTAGTCAACCCAGTCATCCTGTGAGGACGAAATATATAGCCGGAGAAATGTTTCAAGGTCTTGGTTGACTCTCTCAGTTTGTCCATCTGTCTGAGGATGATATGCAGAAGAAAAATTCAACTTGACATTTAAAGATGAACAAAGCGACCTCCAAAACTTGGCCACAAACTGTGTTCCCCGATCAGAGATGATCTCTCGAGGAAGGCCATGCAACTTGAAGATTTCAGAGATGAACAATCTGGCTAGTAAAGGGGCTGATGGTAATCCAGTTAATGGAATGAAATGTGCCATTTTCGAAAATCGATCCACTATCACCCAAATGGTATTTCGCCCTTTTGATGGAGGTAGATCGGTCACGAAATCCATTGAGATATGAGTCCATGGTTGTTTGGGTATGGATAATGGATGTAATAGACCTGGTGGAGAACTTCTTGGACTCTTATGTTGGGCACATTTAGGACATGCTGCTATAAACTCTTGGACATCGGCTTTGAGGCATGGCCACCAATAAGACTGTTGAATAAATTTGAGAGTCTTTAGAACCCCAGGATGACCCATGAAGGAAGAGGAGTGAGCCCAGGTAAGCAGCCGTTTACGAAGATTTGTGGCGACAAAGGTCTTGCCAGGCGGAGGAACTGGAGAGGTTCGAGTCATTAAAAAGGACGTAGGATTCACAATGGCTTGATTCGTGGTAGCATCATTTGATTAAGAAGAAGCAAAGGACCAAGAAAGGGCATCTGCCTTTTTGTTCTGAGACCCTGGTCGATAGGTGAGCTTGAAATTGAATCGTGTGAAGAAAAGCGCCCATCTAGCTTGTCGTGGATTCAAGCACTGAACTGACTGCAGATATAGAAGATTCTTATGATCAGTATAAACTGTAATGCGATGTTGTGCTCCTTCTAGAAGGTATCTCCACTCCTCAAATGCCAACTTGATGGCAAGTAATTCTTGCTCACCGATTGCATAATTACGTTCGGCCGGGAGGAACTTACGGGAGAAATATCCGCAGGGATGGACCTTTTTATCTTCAAAGACTTGTGACAACACAGCTCCTACTGCTTCTGTAGATGCATCCACCTCTAGTAGAAATGGACGATTCAAATCAGGCTGTCGAAGAATGGGGGCTGACACAAAGGCCTGCTTTAAATCAGAGAAGGCTTTGATTGCTTCTGAAGACCAGTTCGTAGGATTTGCTCCCTTGCGAGTTAGGGCTGTAATGGGAACAGCTAACGTAGAATAATTCTTAATGAATCTCCTATAGAAATTAGCAAAGCCAAGAAATCGCTGAATCCCCTTGAGAGTCGTAGGAGTGGTCCAATCTCGGATAGCTTGTACCTTACCGGGATCCATACATAGCTCTGATCCAGAAATGATGTAACCAAGGAACGGTATGGAAGATACTTCAAAGGTGCACTTCTCTAACTTACAATAAAGTTGATTTTTCCTCAGACATGTCAGTACCTCTTTAACTTGGTGACGATGAGACTTTAGATCTTTAGAGAATATTAGGATATTATCCAGGTACACTACTAGACACTTGTAGAGAAGATCACGAAAAAGTTCATTCACATAGCTTTGAAAAACTGCAGGTGCATTACAAAGACCAAAAGGCATTACAAGGTATTCGTAATGCCCATCCCGGGTATTAAAAGCAGTCTTCCACTCGTCCCCTGCTCGGATGCGGATTAAATTGTAGGCCCCTCGGAGATCCAATTTTGTAAACACAGTAGCTCCATTTACCCGATCAAATAATTCTGGAATTAAGGGTAATGGGTACTTGTTTTTCACAGTGATCTCATTGAGTCCACGGTAATCTATGCATGGTCATAACCCACCGTCCTTCTTCTTAACGAAAAAGAATCCGGCTCCTGCAGGTGAAGAAGATGGTCTGATAAATCCTTTGGTTAGATTTTCCTGTATATAATCAGACATAGCTTGCGTCTCTGGGATGGATAGCGGATAAATTCGTCCCCTAGGAGGGGTTTTACCCGGAACCAGGATGATTGGGCAGTCCCATTCGCGATGAGGAGGTAGAGAGTCTGCTGCTTGTTTACTGAAAACATCCGCAAAGGATTGATACACCGGAGGTAGGTCGGGAAGGCTAATTGACCGGAGAGGTACAATTGAGGCTAAACAGTCCTTGGTACAAGATTTACCCCACGAAAGGACTTCCATGGTTTGCAAATTAAGTTGAGGATTATGTTTCTGCAGCCAAGGTAAACCAAGTATCACATCTTGAGAGGCTTTGGGAATCACGTAGAAGGAGACGTATTCGGAATGGAGCACACCAACTTTCATCTTGAGACATACGGTTTGATGAGTAATTATACCATCTGGAATTCGACTTCCATCCACTGCTGTAACAGCAACTGCTGCTTCCAGAGGCATGGTTTGAACTTTAGACCATAAGACAAAGGCTGAGGAGATGAAGTTCTCGGCTGCCCCGGAATCTAGGAGAGCTGAAACTTTCACTGTAGAACTTGGAACTTCTGATTGAATAGACAAGGTCGGCTCTTTCCCAGAACGTGATTCTAAAGTAACTCCTAGCTTAACCTCTCTTGAATAAGCTAGGAGCGAGAGTTTCCCGGTCGGAGTTTGCAGAATTTAACTAAATGTTCGGAGGACCCACAGTACATGCAGAGGTTACCCTGTCGACGACGAAGTCGTTCCTCCTCTGTGAGGCGAGAGCGCCCAATCTGCATAGGTTCTTCTGTTGTTACCGGAGACTGTGATGAAGAATCTTGTCGAGGCCTAGGATGATAACGTGGACTGGATCGCTCTGCCCTGGATTTCTCTAAACATCGCTCCCTGTAGCGTAGGTCAAGTTTGTTACAGAGAGAAATCAATTCATCCAGTTTAGTTGGCACATCCCAGATAGTTAAATCATCCTTGAGTCTCTCTGAAAGTCCATTCCAAAACGCGGCGATCAGGGCCTCCTCATTCCAGTTTAACTCTGAAGACAACGTACGAAACTGAATAATATATTGACTGACAGGACGTAAACCTTGACGTAGACGGAGAATCTCCAAAGATGCTGAGGTGGTCCTGCCTGGTTCGTCAAAGATTCTCCGGAAGGATGATACGAACTCCTTGTAATTAGAGAGGATAGGATCACCTCTTTCCCATAATGGTGATGCCCACTCCAGAGCCTGACCGGAGAGGAGGGCAATAATATATGCAACCTTAGAACGAGCTGATGGAAAACTGGCAGACAACAGTTCGAACTGAATCTCGCATTGATTCAGGAATCCTCTGCAAAGTTTTGGAGTTCCGTCAAACTTACTCGGAAAGGGTAACTGCAAGCGGGACGTAGGCAGCGTCACAGGAAAAGCTTTAGTGGTAACTGGGACAACCGGAGTTGGAATCTGGACTTGAGACGTTTTAATAGCCGAATGAAGAGTCTCTAAACGGTCTGCCATAGTTTGCATAAACTGCACTATTTGTGTCTGTATAGACTCCTGGTTTTCCAGACGGGAAAGGATATCTGACGTAGCACCGCCTCCTGCGAAATGGTCACTTGACGGATCCATGTGGCCAGTGCTTACTGTCAGGTCCGGGTGTTTTTGTGAATCCGTTAACCCGGGACCAACCACAGGTGTAGGTGCTGGGGTATGAAGAAAGCAGGGAGGACGAAGAAAGTTCCGTTTCATATATTTATTGAAAATAACAATTCAGTAAAGTGGTAAATGGCAAGTTATTAATCACCATAATATACTGACGTATTGCATGAATAATAGAAATAATATGCAGGATATATCTTAAAGAAAAAATAAAAGAAATGTTCATGGAATTGCGTTTAAAACAGGCTGGAGAATAAATGTTGAATTGTCCAAATATAAACAAGCTTTGATGCTGAACTGTAGAATGTGTTTAACTGGGTAATGCAGACATGAAGAAATAACTGTGAGGATTTGCAATGAAATTTTGAGAGGTAACTGAGAGACTGTGAAGAATTATCCTTGTAATGGCAACATAGAAAGTAAAAGTACTAAATTGGGTTACTTGCGAGTTCCGGAGATCACTGTGAAACTGTAGCAGATGATATAAGTGATGAACGGGTTAAATGCAGAGCAGAACAAACGAACAGCTGAAGTTAGTGGAATCCTCCAAACTCTGTATGGTTGAAAGCAGGCAGACAGGGTTTCCTCATGCAAGACTCTGGGAATCCAATTGTTACCAGTAGGTGCGTGATTAACTGACAGCACAGCGGGGAGCCGGTGGATCTTTAGCAGTGAAGGCTGCAGACGGACCTCTGGGAACGGAGGCGATATCTGGACCACGGGAATCACACAGGAATGCACGGAGAGAGCTCAGAGCTAGAGCACAGCGTTGATACAACAAAGCACTGGCCCAGAGTAACATAATCCCAGCCTACTTAAAGGCAGCACAAGCACGGGATTGGCTTACACCTGCCCACATGTGTTTTCACAAGTGCTCTGTATTACCTATTTGGTCTCCAACATGGCCACCTCCTATACAGCAGACACATCGCAGTGCCTTAGGCCATTTGGTCCCCGCACTCACAGTTCCCAGACTCTGCATTACCTGTGCCACTGATCACGCCGCGTCCCCACACGGGCGCACAGCACCGCGAGCAACCGCACTGGCAACGGATGAACCCCAGAACCCGCAAAGGTGAGAGACCGGTTCATGACACAATGTAATAATGAAAAGTAATGTTGGAATATTTGTAAAATATTAATCAAATCTTTTTTTTTTTTTTTTTTTGTGGGGGAAATAAAGCACACAAAAAGAAAATATAACTGTATAATATGTGTGGGTGTGCAAGCACAGGTATACGATAATAGGATTTTAGTACCTACCGGTAACTCCTTTTCTCCTAGTCCGTAGAGGATGCTGGGGACTCCAAAAGGACTATGGGGTATAGATGGGATCCGCAGGAGCTTGGGCACACTGAAAAGACTTTGACTGGGTGTGAACTGCCTCCTCCCTCTATGCCCCTCCTCCAGACCTCAGTTATAGGAACTGTGCCCAGGAGAGACGGACATTTAGAGGAAAGGATTTTTGTTTAAACCAAGGGCGAGAAAACCTACCAGCCCACACCACAACATACCGTACAACCCCGGAGTATCAGGAAACCAGATAACAGTATGAATTAACAACAGCAACAAGCTGAATACAACTAAAACACAACCCGCATGTAAACAAATTTAACCAGCAATAATACACTGCAAGTAACAGTCCGCACTGGGAAGGGCACCCAGCATCCTCTACGGACTAGGAGAAAAGGATTTACCGGTAGGTACTAAAATCCTATTTTCTCTTACGTCCTAGAGGATGCTGGGGACTCCAAAAGGACCATGGGGTCTATACCAAAGCTCCAGAACGGGCGGGAGAGTGCGGACGACTCTGCAGCACCGATTGAGCAAACATGAGGTCCTCATCAGCCAGGGTATCAAACTTGTAAAACTTAGCAAAGTTGTTTGAACCCGACCAAGTAGCAGCTCGGCAAAGCTGAAGTGCCGAGACCCCTCGGGCAGCCGCCCAAGATGAGCCCACTTTACTGGTAGAATGGGTCTTTACTGACTTCAGCAACGGTAGCCCAGCGGAAGAATGAGCTTGCTGAATCGTACTACAAATCCAGCGTGCAATAGTCTGCTTAGAAGCAGGATTTCCAATCTTGTTGGAAGCATACAGGACAAAGAGAGCCTCAGTTTTCCTGGCAAGAGCCGTTCTGGCGACGTAAATCTTCAAAGCTCTTACAACATTAAAAGACTTTGGAACTGCCACAGCATCCGTAGCCACAGGTACCACAATCGGTTGGTTAATGTGAAAGGAAGAAACCACCTTCGGCAGAAATTGTTGACGAGTCCTCAATTCTGCTCTATCCGAATGGAAGATCAAATATGGACTCTTGTGAGATAAGGCCGCCAACTCTGACACTCACCTGGCAGACGGAATGGAAGATCAAATATGGACTCTTGTGAGATAAGGCCGCCAACTCTGACACTCGCCTGGCAGACGCCAGAGCCAAAAGCATGACTACCTTCCACGTGAGAAACTTTAACTCAACCTTACGCAAAGGTTCAAACCAGGGAGACATAAGAAACTGCAAGACCACTTCAATATCCCACGGCGCCACAGGCGGTACAAATGGAGGATGGATATGCAGCACTCCCTTCACAAAAGTCTGAACCTCTGGAAGGACGGCCAATTTCTTTTGAAAGAAAATAGATAAAGACGAAATCTGCACTTTGATGGAACCCAATTTCAGGCCTGCATCGACCCCTGCCTACAAAAAATGGAGAAACCGACCCAAGTGAAATTCCTCCGCAGGAGCAGTTTTGGTCTCACACCACGAAACATACTTTCTCCAAATACGGTGATAATGTTTCGCCGTAACCTCCTTCCTCGCCTTAAGGAGAGTGGGGATGACCTTCCCAGGAATACCTTTTCGAGCTAAAATTTGGCGCTCAACTTCCATGCCGTCAAACGCAGCCGCGGTAAGTCCGGAAATACGCATGGACCCTGCAGTAACAGGTCCTCTCTTAGAGGGAGCGGCCAAGGATCTTCCACCAATAATTCCTGAAGATCCGGATACCACGCCCTGCGCGACCAATCTGGAACTACGAGAATCGCCTGAACCCTTGCTCGTCGTATGATTCCCAGCACCTTTGGAATGAGAGGAAGTGGAGGGAACACATATACCGACTGAAACACCCACGGAGTCACCAGGGCGTCCACTGCACTGGCTTGAGGGTCCCTTGACCTGGAACAATACCTCGGAAGCTTCTTGTTGAGGCGAGACGCCATCATGTCTATCAGAGGAATTCCCCAACGCTTCGTCACTTCTGCAAATACCTCTTTGTGAAGAGCCCACTCTCCCGGATGGAGATTGTGTCTGCTGAGGAAGTCTGTTTCCCAGTTGTCCACTCCCAGGAGGAAGACTGCTGACAGAGCGCTCACGTGCTGTTCCGCCCAGCGAAGGATTCTTGTGGCCTCCACCATAGCCGCCCTGCTTCTTGTTCCGCCTTGATGGTTTACATGCGCCACCGCTGTTATGTTGTCCGACTGGATCAGGACAGGTCGACCCTGAAGAAGGCTCTTTGCTTGTAGCAGGCCGTTGTAAATGGCTCTTAACTCGAGGACATTTACGTGGAGACAAGATTCCTGGTTTGACCATTTCCCCTGGAAATTTCTTCCTTAGGTGACTGCGCCCCAGCCTCGGAGACTTGCATCTGTTGTCAGTAGGACCCAGTCCTGGATTCCGAATCAGCGCCCTCCTAGAAGGTGAGAGCTTTGTAGCCACCACAGGAGAGAAATCCTGGCCCTGGAAGATAGACTTATTTTCCGGTGCATGTGCAGGTGAGACCCGGACCATTTGCTCAGCAGATCCCACTGAAACACCCGGGCATGAAACCTGCCAAACGGAATGGCTTCGTACGTCGCAACCATTTTCCCTAGAACCCGAGTACACTGATGAATCGACACACTTGTCGGCCTCAGAAGCTCCCCGACCATTGTCTGTAGTTCCAGAGCTTTGTCTTCCAGAAGAAACACTCTCTGTAACTCCGTATCTAGAATCATGCCCAGAAAGGGCAGCCGAGTGGTCGGAATCAACTGAGACTTTGGTAAATTTAGAACCCAACCGTGTTGTCGCAGAACCGACAGACAATTCCACATTTCTTAACAATTTTTCCTTGGACCTCGCCTTTATCAGGAGATCGTCCAAGTACGGGATAATTGTAACCCCTTGTTTGCGAAGGAGAACCATCATTTCCGCCATGACTTTGGTGAAATCCTTGGGGCCGTGGAAAGCCCAAACGGCAACGTCAGAAATTAGTAATGACAATCCTGTATCGCAAACCTGAGGAAAACTTGATGCGGAGGATATATCGGGACGTGTAAGTAGGCATCCTTTATATCGACTGATGCCATAAAATCCCTCCCCTTCTAGGCTGGAGATCACAGCTCGAAGTGATTCCATCTTGAACTTGAAAACTTTCAAGTAAGGATTGAGGGATTTTAGGTTCAGAATAGGTCTGACCGAACCGTCCGGCTTCGGTACAACAAAGAGGCTCGAGTAGAACCCCTCCCCCCGTTGGGACGGGGGAACGGGAACAATGACCCTCTGACACAACTTTTGTATTGCTGCCTTCACGACTTCCCTGTCCGGAAGAGACATTGGCAAGGCCGAAATGAAAAAGCGATGAGGGGGCATCACCTGAAACTCCAGCCTGTATCCCTGAGACACTATTTCTAGGACCCAAGGATCCAGGCCTGAGTGAACCCAGACCTGACTGAAGATCCGCAGACGGCTCCCCACCGGTCCGGCCTCCCCCAGGGGAGCCCCAGCGTCATGCGGTGGACTAGGTAGAGGCGGGGGAGGACTTTTGGTCCTGAGCGCCTGATACTGCAGGCGACTTTCTTCCCCGTCCTCTACCCTTTGAAGCGAGAAAGGACGAGCCTTTTCCTCGCTTGTATTTATTTGGACGAAAGGACTGCATCTGCTGATGGGGTGCCTTTTTCTGCTGTGTGGGAACATAAGGAAGAAAAGATGACTTACCCACAGTCGCGGTAGACACCAGGTCAGTCAAGCCGTCACCAAACAAGACACTACCTTTGAAGGGGAGAGCTTCCATAGCTTTCTTGGAGTCGGCATCAGCATTCCATTGATGGATCCACAGCGCCCTCCTGGCATTGGCTCTTGATCCCAAGAGACCAACATCCCTCGCCGCATCCTTCAGGTAATCTGCAGCGTCCTTGATATAACCAAGAGTCAAAAGAACATTATCTTTATCAAGGGTATCCATATCAGAAGCTAAATTATCAGCCCATTTAGCAATAGCACTACTCACCCATACCGACGCCACAGCAGATCTGAGCAATGCACCCGTATTAGCGAAAATGGCCTTCAGAGACGTCTCCAGCTTGCGATCCGCCGGATCTTTGAGAGCTGCCATGTCAGGGGACGGAAGCGCCACCTTCTTAGACAAACGGGATAGAGCCTTGTCGACATTCGGAGACGACTCCCATTTTTCCCTGTCATCAGAGGGGAAAGGATACACCATGAAAATTCTCTTGGGAATCTGCCACCTCTTGTCCGGCGACTCCCAAGCCTTTTCACAAAGAGTATTCATTTCATGAGAGGGGGGAAACTTCACCTCAGGTTTTTTCCCTTTAAACAAACAAATCCTTGTTTCCTGAACCGCAGGTTCGTCAGAGATACGTAAAACATCTTTAATAGCCACAATCATGTACCGAATACTCTTAACTAGCCTAGGGTGTAAAGTAGCCTCAGTGAAGTCGACATCGGAATCAGAATCCGTGTCTGTATCCGTATCTACCATCTGGGTAAACTAACGCTTTTGCGACCCTGACGGGGCCTGCACATGAGACAAAGCATCCTCCATGGATTTTCTCCACACTTGTGTCTGAGACTCCGATTTATCCAATCTCTTAAACAATGAGGCCACATTTGTATTGTGTACTTAACATCGTAAGCAAATCAGGTGTCGGCTGTGCCGACAGAGCCATCTCCAGACCCGTATCTGCGCCCCCAGCAACCTCCGGGGAGTAACACTCGGCTTCATACATGCCGACACGTAGTACCGACACACACACACTGCCTCAGCTAGGGGACAGACCCACAAGGAAGCCTGGATAGAGAAAATCCAGAGGGAGTATGCCAGCTCACACCCCAGCGCCCATATATCCCAAACAACGATATATGTGGAAAGCGCTGCTGTTAATTACAATATATATGCACCAAATATCTGTACCCCCCCCCCCCCCGATTTGCTCCCTTTTACTTGAATTGGAGCTTGGAGGTCCCGAGCCAGCGTCTCATGCAGTGGCTGTGGATGAGAGAAAATGGCACTGGTGAGCTGTGCGGATAAGCCCCGCCCCTTCCCGGTGCACTTCAGTCCCGCTAAAATTTAAACTTGAAATGCTGGCGGGGGTACGGATAACGGTGCCCGGGCACCGAAAATGCCTTCTTCCAGCCCTTAAAAGACCCAGTAACATGCTGCCCAGGGTGCTCCCCCCCCCCAGTGCCCTGTACCCGCAAGTGCCGTTGGTGAAGTGTGTGGGAGCATGGAGCGCAGCGCTACCGCTGTGCTGCTACCTCGTTACTGAAGTCTTCTGCTGTCTGATGCCTTCGGATCTTCACATACTCACCCGGCTTCTTTCTTCTGGCTTCTGTGAGGGGGTTGACGGCGCTCTGGGAACAAGCAGCTAGGCGAACCAAGTGATCCAACCATCTGGAGCTAATGGTGTCCAGTAGCCTAAGAAGCAGAGCCCTTAACTCAGAAGAAGTAGGTCAGACTTCTCTCCCCTCAGTCCCTCGATGCAGGGAGCCTGTAGCCAGCAGGTCTCCCTGAAAATAAAAAACCTAACAAAGTCTTTTCTAGAGAAACTCAGTAGAGCTCCCCTAGTGAGTGTCCAGTCACTCCTGGGCACAAAGTCTAACTGAGGTCTGGAGGAGGGGCATAGAGGGAGGAGCCAGTTTACACCCAGTCAAAGTCTTTTCAGTGTGTCTAAGCTCCTGCGGATCCCATCTATACCCCATGGTCATTTTGGAGTCCCCAGCATCCTCTAGGACGTAAGAGAAAACCATATTACAAAGAAATGTGATACTGTAGACGTTTTCCCTCTGCCTGTAGCTTTCACTCCAAGCATAATGGTAACAAATTAGGAATAATTAAGGAATAAGCAAACCAAAACTAGACTCTGGGGCCAGTATAAACTAAAAATCAGAGTTTGGTCGATTTGTGTTTTTTTTTCTAAGTCCCAATCCGGGAATTCACTAAGCACCAATCTCGGCAGTGTCTGGTCTATTCGTAATGGTTTGAATGACAACGTTCCGAAATACGGATGAATAGACCATCGGTCAAACGCGGCTGTTATTTCATAGAATACGGGAATTCACTATTCATTCGTATTTGGGTGTTAGACTCTGGGTGCACAAATGCGGTCGTATTTTTTTGCGATTCGTTAAAAAAAGCGGCAAAAAAATAGACCTGCTTTTTTCAGTCGTGTTTACATGTGTTGCAGATAAAAAATCACTCACACCTGAATTAGGATGTCTATAAAAGGATGTTAGGCCCATTTCAATACACCTACACTCAGAAATGGCAGCAGGACTGTGGGCCAGTGATCTTTTGTGTGCTGTGGGATTCCTCAGACTCAGACATCAGCCTGTAAGTACCCAGGGCCAAGAAACTGAACATGGTCAGCAGGTTGTACAGGTTCCGCGGAGGCTGCACAGGCCTCGTTTTTTTAGGGGGTGTTTAAACTTGAACGCATTGTCCGATGATAAGGTCATACAGATGTTCCGTCTAAATCGTAACAACATTTTCCGTCTGTATGACCTTGTCAAACTGGGCCTAGACCCTGAGACAGCACGCTCTCGCCCTGTCTCAGGCCTGCACAAACTCCTGGCTGTGTTGCACTTTATGGCTACTGGCAGCTTTCAGGCTGTGTCTGGGGATGTCATAGGAATCTCACAGCCCTCATTTTCAAGAATCTAAACACAGGTGATGTATACCTAACGACCTCTTCTGTTTTGTGTTTGTTTTAATTTCTCGGTGGCCAGTTCTGTCCTAAAATCTCATGTTTATTGTCCTTTAAAATGTTCACACAGGTGTTGGCTGTTTTGCAGCCCCACATCGAGGCCTCAATCTGCTTCCCTACCCAGGAGTCTCAGTGGCATGCCGTCAGGGTAGATTTCTATGAGCTGGCTGGCATGCCCAATGTGCTTGGAGCCATAGATTGCACACACATTCAGCTGAGACCACCTAAGGGCAGGCAGCACATATATACAAACTGCCATTTTGAACACTCCACAAATGTGCAGGTGGTTTGTGATGCAAATCTCAAAATAATGAGTGTTGTTGCTGGTTACCCTGGGGGCTGCCACGACTCCTTCATCCTCAGTCAGTCATCCCTCTTTGATAAGTTTGAGGACGGACAAATGCCAGATGGATGGCTGCTGGGTATGTAATTTGATATGTGTGGGCCTGCGTATACTTTGTTCAAATACAGGTACAGATGTATTAACCTGTAGAAGGCATAAGGAAGTGAGAAACCAGTGATCTGTGCAAGGTAATAAAGGCACCAGCCAATCTGCTCCAATATGTAAATGAACATTTAGGAACAGATTGTCTGCTGCCTTTATTACCTTGCACATATCACTGGTTTTTCACTTCCTTATGCCTTCTACAGGTTAATACATCTGCCCCACAGTGTTTTACTTATGTGTTGCTGTATCTTAACATGAATCAGGTTACTATATCTGTCTTTTAGGTGATGGAGGTTATGGCTGTTTCTCTTGGCTTCTAACTCCATTGTCCCGACCTGATACCCCTGCTGAACACAATTACAATAATGCACATAAGTCCACGCGGAATGTGATAGAAAGATGTTTTGGTGTGCTGAAATCTAGGTTTCGGTGTCTGGATAAGTCTGGTGGCCTTTTGTTGTATAGTCCCTCCAAGGTGACTCAAATTGTGTTCTGCTGCTGCTTTCTTCATAACGTGTTTGCAACAACATCTGCCACATGTTGAGGAGGAAGAGGAGGAGGAGGAAGAAAGCAGCCAGCAAGCAGAGGAATTAGAGACATCTGGTGATACTTGGAGTACTGATGTAGGGAGGCAGGTTAGGCAACAGATCATCAGTCGCTATTTCTAAGGTAAGCTTGGTTTGCTTATTTCATTTGTTGTGTAATCATAAATAGATGTTTTGTCTTTTTTTCCAAAAACCATTACTCAGAATGTGTCTGTCTCCTTCACACATACAAACATACCCTCGCTATATGAAAAACAAATGTTGCATGTGTATTGTGTGTATTTTTAATCTCAAAACAACAGATTATGAGTGGCATGCATTAAGTCTGGATAAGTGTTGGAAAACTTGCAGTGCTAATTTCTTACAAGCCCACATCATCCATGTAGTATTTCACTTTATCATTGTGTGTAACGTCCTAATGCACAGGTTCACAAACTCGGCCCTCAGGACCACACACAGTGCATGTTTTTCTCGTAACCCAGTAGAAGCACAGGTGTATGAATTACTCACAGACATGTTAAAAGGTTCACAGGTGGAGCTAATTATGTCACTTGTGATTCTGTGAGTAGACCTGCAAAACATGCACTGTGTGGGTTCCTGAGGGCCGAGTTTGAGAACCTGTGTTCCCAAAAAACACTCCTCAACATATAATATGTTAGCCTTGAGGAATACATGTGTCCCTATGTGTGATGCACCATCATATTTAAGACTCACAAATTTACTGTAATCTGGAACAATTTAATTCCTAATGTTTGATGCTGTAAACTTGATGATGTGTAAGTAAATACACAGTTTGCCACACATATACATTATTATACACAGTTTTTATTTTTGTTGTAAAAGTACATATTTGTTTGTTTCAGCATCATGTGTAAAAACATGCTTAATAATTTAAAACACATACAAACATGTCCCAACAATACTGACATTCATTTGGACAATGTTTTTCCTACAAAACAAAAGAAACATATTACAAGCTTTTCACGCAACTCAATTGTGTTCTTCTTGTAATGTTGTATAGATAAGATAGCTAAGATATGTATCACTAACATTGTAATTTGGATTGTCTGCAGGCAAAGAGAATGATTGGAATCTAGAAAGAGTAATGATTAGAAAAAAATCAAGTGGTCAGTTTACTTCCTGCTAACATGTATGTGTGGCTCCATCAACATTTCCCTCCTCCAATACCCAAAAAAAATGTTAATGAATAAATGTGCGTACTAATTTTTAGTTTTATTTTGGGCCACTTATAATTAATGATGTTGAAAAAAGGGTCAAGGAGCTAAGTGTTATATTTTGAAAAGCATCAAAAACACTTGCTAACTATTTTGAGTTACTTATCACAAATGTCTAACTTGTTTTTTTTTTCACGTTTTTTTGGTGGCTGCTTGTCCTGCCCTTTGCCTTTAGCACTGTCATGTTGGCGTGCTCTGCTGGACCGTCTTGGTGGTGATGAGACTGGCGTGATATTTGGAGTAGTTGTACCAGAACTGCTGCTTGTTTGCTGTTGGTGCATGCATCTGAGTGTTTCATTCAGGTTAGTGAGGGTGGCATTGAGTTCACGTGTAGCAGCATTTTGATTGTCTACTATTCGGAATAAACTTTCATTAATCTTTTGACTGTTTTGAAAAATGCTCATATAACTTTGCTGTTGTCTGTGCTGTTCTTCCATTAGTCTGTGCTGTCCTTCCATTAGTCTGTGCTGTTCTTCCATTATGCGCTGTAAGTTGCCCATGACCTGTGTAATGTCTGTACGCATGAGGTCCATGGTATTGCCTATTCTGGTTGTTTGCTCATTTTGTCTACTCAGATTTCTTGATATTCTTCTGAGGTGAGATGGTACGCTTGCAAACATTTGTGTCTGCTTACGCAGGCAATCTTCATTAGTGGCCTGCTGTCTAGCCCAAATAGTCCAAAACACCTGATCAGGGCCTTGTGTTCCTGGTGTTGTTGGGCTGTTTTGTGGTGGTGGTGTGCTTTGCTGTGGTGGTGTACTCACAGGTGCTGGGGGGCTCATTCCTTGCATTAATGGCTGCATTTCTAAGATGTTTGTCTCCTCCATGTCATTGTGTTGGTGTTGTTGCGGAGGGATGCTGTTCCCAGGACTCAAAGCTGAAATGTTAAACAAATCTCCGTTAGCTATCCATATGTTTGTGAAATGTTAAAAAATCACTACACATGGAACACATGTCATTCACTGTTGCTTTCAACTATTCTGGCTAGCAACATCATCACTCATAGCTGAAATACATACATATGCCTGTTTGAGGCAAATGTGTCTGGTTACTTAATTGTGAAAGCAAACACTTTAGTTTTATTGTAGCTCACACATACTCCACCATAAAAAACACATTGGAATACATAGTGAGGTACCTTATAGCTTTGTTCAAACAAACATAGTAATGTTTTTATATGTATTTTGCAATGTTACCTCAAGCACACATGAGATTTTTGGAAAAACAAACTTACTTTTTACAAACAAACCAACATGCTTTTTTGTTGCAGCATCTTATACCCAATGTCATACTGTATGGCTCAAGTGGACATACATATCTTTACTGGATGTGGACAAGGCCATTTAGTTTGGATTCCATTTCAGCTTTTACTTACTGCGGTAAGTATTTTAGTTTTGGATGTGTTTTGACTTAATGCGGTTATGACTGATTTTGATTATGTTCTGACATTTTACACATTTTTTACAGTTTGATACTCACAATCAAGATGAGGGGAGTGTGGATGACGTCTTGGAGGTGTGTCCAAAATTTGGAGTGGGGGTACAGAGCATACGGACGATAATCTTCGTGGCGGGGTAGCCTGCTGTGTTTGTGCCGGGACATAGGACCTTGCTTTCTTTTCGGCCACAGGTTTTTTGTGGTGATGTCTTGCAGAAGTGCCACTTCTGCTGCTCCATACTTCTTTTGATGGACCTTTTAATGAAAGTGCAATTTTGTTATGGCCATTCCTTTACAAGCATACCCTATACTACAATGGACACTTTACCTGCTTCCGCAGCGTCATCATCATCAGATGTGATAGGAGTTACTGGCCGACGAGTAGTACTGCTTTTTTCAGAAACTGTATAAAATGAAATATATTCATAAATCATGCTATTGTGTATACATCCACCCATTATGCTTATAAACATTTTAACATTTAGAAATGCTTGGTTTTTAATTCAAACAAACATAAGGACCATAAATAAATTTTAAAAAAATGACCAAAACACATATGCACTATGGTAACATCAACACAGGAAAACACGTACAGGACACTGACATAGGCCACAAGTTCAAGGAAAGGTTTTTTAATAAAATAAAAACACACAACTTCATTTTGTATTGGAAGGAAAAATATTACAGATGCAATATCTAATTTGCTCTGTGATGTGGCACTCCAAAGACACTTTACCACTATATGAGCAAAAAGAAAATGCAGCAATTTAAAAAAAAAAAAACACTGCAGTATGGTGTCACGGTACAAATACAAACAAAAAAAAAAAAAGATTTTAAAATTAAATACATAACATTCTCTAAAGATGACATTACACATGTAAGTGGTTTACAAACCACTTTCCAGTACTCCAGCCTCTAACATGACAATGACTTTAAAAAAAAAAAAAAAAACATGGATCACTTATATATAAAACATAGGTGTGGATGCAAGAATAAGGTAAAATGTACCCAAGGGTATTCAGGCGCTGTGAGACGGGATGGTTCGCTAAGCGGCAGCCAATATTACAGGGGAGTCACTCCCAAGAAGACAACACAAAAAAGAAAAATGGAGGCTGCGCTATGTAGAGGAAAGAACAGTATAAACGCTCAATAAGTATTAAAAGAATTTATTATAAAACATGGATTTCTTTAAAAGCAGGAATTCTGTGCAAGATAATGTGCCAAATATATGCAGAAAAAAATAGATTTGCCAATATTATGCAAAAGTTGGATTTTACCCAAATGCTGGTACAGGATTAGTAGGAATTGTTCTCTAGGATCCGTTCCATATTTTGCCCATCAATATGGTGTCTAGTTATAATCCGGTATGGAAGGTACCTTTTAATATTGCTGAAGAGAGTCCATAGAAGACTTCCATATGCCGCTAGAGGATTAATGCAATGTCTCTTTGATGTAGAGTACCTCATGCAATGCGGAAATAGGCTGGTGCTTCTCTCGGGCTCTTTCGGATTACTGGTCAGCAGAATGGGCTGGTTCGGGTCCAATTCAGAGATGTCCTGTTCCAACGGGTGAATACCTGACGCGTTTCGCTGCATAAACCCTGCAGCTTTTTCAAAGGTGTATGAAAAAGCTGCAGGGTTTATGCAGCGAAACGCGTCAGGTATTCACCCGTTGGAACAGGACATCTCTGAATTGGACCCGAACCAGCCCATTCTGCTGACCAGTAATCCGAAAGAGCCCGAGAGAAGCACCAGCCTATTTCCGCATTGCATGAGGTACTCTACATCAAAGAGACATTGCATTAATCCTCTAGCGGCATATGGAAGTCTTCTATGGACTCTCTTCAGCAATATTAAAAGGTACCTTCCATACCGGATTATAACTGGACACCATATTGATGGGCAAAATATGGAACGGATCCTAGAGAACAATTCCTACTAATCCTGTACCAGCATTTGGGTAAAATCCAACTTTTGCATAATATTGGCAAATCTATTTTTTTCTGCATATATTTGGCACATTATCCTGCACAGAATTCCTGCTTTTAAAGAAATCCATGTTTTATAATAAATTCTTTTAATACTTATTGAGCGTTTATACTGTTCTTTCCTCTACATAGCGCAGCCTCCATTTTTCTTTTTTGTATATAAAACATAGGCCCTCATTCCGAGTTGATCGCTCGCAAGGCGAATTTAGCAGAGTTGCTCAGGCTAAGCCTATGCCTACTGGGAGTGTATCTTAGCTTCTTAAAATTGCGACCGATGTATTCGCAATATTGCGATTACAAACTACTTAGCAGTTTCAGAGTAGCTTCAGACTTACTCGGCATCTGCGATCAGTTCAGTGCTTGTCGTTCCTGGTTTGACATCATAAACACACCCAGCGTTCGCCCAGACACTCCCCCGTTTCTCCGGCCACTCCTGCGTTTTTTCCGGAAACGGTAGCGTTTTTATCCACACGCCCCGAAAACGCCGTGTTTCCGCCCAGTAACACCCATTTCCTGTCAATCACACTACGATCGCCGGAGCGAAGAAAAAGCCATGAGTAAAAATACTATCTTCATTGTAAAATTACTTGGCGCAGTCGCAGTGCGATTATTGCGCATGCGTACTAAGCGGAATTTCACTGCGATGCGATGAAAATTACCGAGCGAACGACTCGGAATGAGGGCCATAGTCATAATTTTTGACTAAAAAAACGCCCAAAAGGAAAACATTATTGAAGGACAATTCAGAGACACACCAAGTCCAAACTACACATGCAAAATATCTGTCTGAAAAACACATGACATACAATAAAGTAAGATGTAACATTGGCTTTTATATAAAACATTACCCAAAACAATGTATTTGCTGACACACACTTGAAGATGTGAGTAATATGCAACGTCACATGACACACATTACAAAAAAAACATTAAAAAAAATGCAAATACACATGCTCACCATTCTTCCTGGGCCTATCTGAATCCCGGACATGGGTTGCAGAGACAACTTCTGGAGGTATTACACTCCGCATGGGCTCCTCATACTCCAGATAACTTGCAATATAGGGCTGCCCACCACCGGTTTTCCGAGCCTCCTTGGCCATTTTGGACTTGACACGTCTCTTTATGTCATAGTACCGTTTGCGGCACGTGTCCTCCGTCCGCTTGACCACCCCCTCACTATTGACAGCAGCAACTACTTTCACCCACAACACCGTCTTCCTCCGTGTTGGCACCTTGGCGGACTCAGGGCCAAATAGCTGCCTCTGATACTTCATCAGCTCACGCACCAATGCCACATTTTCAGCAAAACTAAACTTAACATTCCGCCCAGTCTTAGTAGTGGTGCGTGGCTGCGGAGCACTCTGACTGTCACTATCACTTGAGGCTGCTGCAGCAACCTCACCCACCTCCTCCACCTCACTAACACTCACCTCCTCCACCTGACCAACCTCCTCCCCTTCACTCACACCCTCCACCTCTGAGTCACACATAAGTGTGTCTAAACAGTTAACACAGGAAAAAAAAAAAACAACAACACACTCCTCCACTACCACTACACAACACACACACACACACACACACACACACACACACACTGACAAGGGACTATAAAGAAAAATAACTTGGACTAAAAATGAGACAAAACCACAAAATACAAGACAACAAGAATGACAAGACGACTTTCAAACACAATACCACACTCAGAAATCGCTACCACCACTCCTCTTCAAACCACAAATTCACCTACCTCCACAGCACAACCTCCCTCCTCCTCACCACTAACTAAACCCACGAGGTGCGGACGGTTTGGGGCGTATTTATATGGTTGCGCACAGACACTCCTGCCATCTGAAACACAACCAATCACGAACGGGGATGAAAATCGAAACTGAAAGTGAAAATGCGGCCGCTGGAAAAAAAAACCCTGCCGCGTTTAACTTAGGAAAAAAACCAGCAAATACAACAAAAACACGTACGCAAATGACAATGACGGCCGTAAATGTGCCAAAAAAAACCGACTGCCATCGACATCGGAAAACACGAAAACCATAAAGTCGACTGCTTCGTAACTTTGCGTATATGGATTCAAAAAGTTGCATGAAAATGCACCCGATACAAAACGAGTTTAAACACTACATAAACCGACTCAAACACGAATATTAGTAAATATTGCCCTGGGTCTGATTTGGATTTGTACACAAACACAATGGTTCACATACATATCTGATGGTGGGGAAACTGTATGTGCAGAATCTGGTCTGTGCATGTGCAGAACGGCTACGGCGTGATCGATCAAAGTCTCCCCTCAGCTACAGCATGATTGACATGCTGCAACGTTTGGTGGGCATGGACCGTTGTACAAGACGTGTGCGCTTTGTAGGCGTGCTGAGCCCAGGGTCAGGCACAAAGTTCCTGGACCTGGCAGAGTGTTCCGACGGCCAGCCTGCTTCGGCAGACTGCGCCATCACTGCCGTTGGTCGCAGTGGTGATCCGATTCTGCATCTTCAGACACTGCGATGGGATTGCAGGTGCTGGCAGGCGGTGTCTTCTTCCTACAGGTGCCTCCTGCAGCGATACCATGTTTGTTGTACGGTATTGCACAGCAGCTTCTCTGTGGCTGTGCAGTAGCAACCATATGGGAATAAGGCTCTCTATTAGTAAAAGCAGTGTAAGACTAGGTCTCACTAAAGTATCCATATAACAACAATGGGCGTAGTACAGCATCAGTGACAGTGCTTTTGTGGTCAGTAATTCCAAACTCTAAACAAAACCAATAACAATAGAACAGAAGGTTAGCACATAAAAGAGGCCTAAGAGGGAAGGATGAAAAGTGGCGGGGGGGATTATAGTACAGCGCCCAGGAAGTGATTACATTTACATGTGGAAATATAGAAAGGGAATTATCCTGTTACAAGGATGCATCAATGCATTAGGGAGAAAAGTAAAAAGTTAACTTTAGGGTTAATTTCCATTGCAGATGGTTGTGTATTTCTCATATTCCATGAACTCCAGACATCCACACCAAACTGAGCAATATTAATTGAATTAGGTGGCAGCAGGTAATTCTGTGGAATTCCAATCTCGCAAACCATTCTTTACCTGCAAGTACAGTAAAGGGGGGTACTCACGGAGTGATCGCTGCTTAAAATCTAAGCAATCTGATTAGATTGCTTAGATTTTAAGCATGATCGCTCCGTGTGTACCCCCCACAGCGGTAGCGATGCGCAGCCCCACGCATAACTATCGCTGGTGCTAGATTGGCCAATCTAGCAGGGCGCTCATTTCGCGTGAAATGAGCGCCCCCCGTCTCCCCCTGCACGCTCAGCACGCATCGCGCTGTGCTGAGCGGTGGGAGAGATGTGTGCGGTTCGCTCAGCACACATCTCTCCCGCATCGGCCCGTGACTACTGGCCTTAACAGTGCACCTTGCTGGGGGGGGGGGGGGGGGGGGGGTGACACCAAAGTATGACTCCTGCTCGTTGACAGGAGTGGGAACTGCAGTGTAACATTATGTTACAGTGCTGGTGGTGGTCCTGGGGTGGCAGCCCAGCACCTCCAGAACCATGGAGTGATGAAAACAGGGCTTCGGCTGCAAGGCCACTCCCTACCCGTAAGGCCACACCCCTACTCACAAGGCCGTACCACATTTTGCCCAACATGTCTTCCTGTACCGGGTGTCAATGAAGGTAGGAACGTCACTGGACACAGGGATCATTGTGCCTTATAACCAGTGCAGGGAGATGGCACTGTTGATTCCATTTGAATGTATATATCTCGCTTCTCTGATTTATTCTTTCCAGGTACACAGTGGCTATATAGGGTGGAATTCAATTGACTGCAAGATTCTTACCGAGGTAAAAAAAAACCTTGCGGAACTCGTGCCCACTTTTGGATTACCGTGGGTATGTGCGCTCCCGATACCTGCTTAGAAAACCCCACAGTGTGATGAAAAAAAAGGTTATCCTACTTACCTGTCCAGTGGTCTCCGAGGGGGGTGGGATAGTCTCACACACACACAAACACAGTTATGCTGACCACTGCTGCAGGAGTCCGGATCCTGATGCTGGAAAAACACAGCTTCGGAAGGCTATTACTAACTAATTAAGCAAATTGGAAACTTCCAATTGCTTAATTAGTCCTTGAGGTTGGTTGGGGGGTGGGGGCGGTACCGCCTGGAGGCCAGGGGAAGTCCTGCTGATTGTTCCTAAAAATAACGATTTTAGGAAAGAATCATACCTGCTCTGGAGGTGCGTAAAAAAAGATGCAGTGATTTCTATAGAAACCACTTAACTGACGATTTTTTTCCAAAAAAAACGCTCAGAAATTGTAGGGGTTTTTTTATAACTGAATTAGGTGAAAAACATCAATTTAACCCTATCCAACATGATTTTAGTAAAAAAAAAAAAAAAAATTATATATATATATATATATATATATATATATTTACCCTGCATGCAAAAAATAAAAAATAAAAATATTTTCACACCTTGCATTACAACATGGTTTGTCTACTTTCTCTATTTTTCCTTGGAGGAGGAAGAGCCCCGTGGATTGGTAATCACATTTTTCATTGCACTATTAATATATTTTAGCAGGGATATCTTGCATCGAGGTACCGGTTGAGTCCCCCATATCCGGTATTCTAAATACTGAAATATTTCCTTCAACCAAGATTGGGGTTGGCTCCAGTAATTGCGGGTCCATGGATGCACATAAACAGCTTGAAGCAGCCTCTGGCACCGAGGCCGAAATCCAAGATGGCACCTGCAATGAGTAGACAGCACTGCAGCTGGCAGAGACAGGTGGGAGGACCTCCGGAGCATGGAGAGGTAAATTTCACAGCACATCGCCAGTGCCAGAGATAGCTAATTCGGGTATGGGTCATTAGGTCGACAAGATTTAGGTCGAACTCTATTGGTCGACATGCATGAGGTCGACATGGTCCAAAGGTCGACATGGAAAAAGGTCTTGTCAACCTAATGACCGTTAGCCGCTAATTCAGTTAGCCCCCTTCGCCATCCCTGGCTATATTATTCCAAAATACAGAAAAAGCCCTTATCGGAAATGCTTCTGGTCCTGAGTATTTTGGATATTGGAGACTCAAACTGTATTTAAAACAAAAATGAGAATGAACCAATTTGTATTTTAAGATAAAATTGGAAAAGGGTAAATTGGACTTTTAATTGACATTTAACGCTGTTCGCTGCTAGGATTAAGATTGTTTTTATGGGGCAGTTTCACGGACCTGTAAGTGGGCATTTACTGTAAAATACATAGTACAGAATATGGCATAGTAGCAAAAGGGTATTTCAGTAGTAACTTCTACTTACGGAGCTGCGGAACTTTGTAGCACCTATAAATGTACAAGGATCAAATGTTTGTCTCAAGAGAAAACTGAAAATAAATTGTATTTCTGTTTTCAATAGAGGTAACGAGGGGTAGGCTGAAGAAACATGAGCCCAGTCCTTGGCAGAGCCAAAAGTAGGGGTGTGCGAATGATACATTGCAAGGTTGTAGGGGTTACTGCCTTAGTGGCACCTTCATCCAACTTGTTGGGTGCCTGGAATGGCACCCTGTTCCCAGGAAAGGTGCTCAGTGGCACCCAGCTTCCTGACTGCTACCGATTTGGCCCCATTCTTTGTGATGTGATGTAATTACATGGAGGAAAAGAGGACCAGCACAGTGGTAGAAGAGCCCTGCTATGGCCTTGGGCTACAGGCAAGATGGGGTATGGCGATATGGGAAACAGATATGGTATGGAATATGGAGCAATATTTTATTGTAAAAAGGTTTTGGTAGCAATAGGTGACATAATGGATCTCATTTAGGGACCATGAAATTCCATGTAAACAGGTGGTGGGGGGGGGGAGGGGTACAGCAAATATTTAGTATCCCCCATATGTACTATGGAGGTATCACAGCAGAGATCTCCAATAGCTTCTGTGGACCATCCATTTCTGACAGAATTCAAATCCCCCATAGGTTTCTATGGGATGCTGCCAGACAGATTTACCAATTTGCATTCCGGAGCTTGGCCCCAATAGGATAAAGGGCCTAATTCAGTAAGGATAGCAAATTCTCCTAATTAGCAGAATTTGTTATCCTTTTCCAAGCATGCCGGGGGGTGCCCATCGCTGGGCAAGGCCGCCCAGCATGCTGACCACCGCCTCCCTCCCTTCAGCGATCATACCGCAATTTCTGCTTGTAAGCAGAAACAGAGGGCGGCTCCTGCCGGTGCAGCTTTGCTGCGCCCGCAGGAGTCCCGCCGCCACGTACTTGATCGCAATGGCTGCGTGTGATGTTGGTGTTACCCTATAGTAGCCTATAGGCTACTAATTTGCAGGTTTTGGAGAGCCTCTCTCTCCAGGGGCAAAGATAGGGATTTTATTCTATAGGCCTATGGGAGTTTTTCAAAGATGAACACAGATCGCTGCATACAGTTGCAAGAAAAAGTATGTGAACCCTTTAGAATTTCCTCGATTTGTGCATAAATTGGTCATAAAATGTGTTCTGATCTTCATCTAAGTCACAACAATAGACAAACACAGTCTGCTGAAACTAATACCACACAAACAATTATATGTTCTCATGTTTTTATTGAACACACCATGTAAACATTTACAGTGCAGGGTGAACACATTTTATGACCAATTTATGCACAAATCCAGGAAATTCCAAAGGGTTCACATACTTTTTCTTGCAACTGTACGCAGCCAGATCTGCATTCATCTCTGCACATGCTGAGGGCCACCCAGCACAGGGTAAGGCTGCCCAGCATGTGTGGGGCCGCCTCCCGATGTGTCGCAATCTAATTGCGAATGCATCAGATCTAAGGTTGACCCCTGGCAGCACAGCCCAGGTGGCCAGATTGCATTTTTTAATCGGAGCGGCTGCGTGTGATGTCACGCAGCCGCCCCGAAAACGGTCCCAGCCCGCCCCCGTATTCACCGCAACGGCCACACCTGTCAATCAAATTGCAGTAGCAGCATTTACACCACTGAGCAGGGCAGCATCAGAGGCGGGACAGGGAAGAGAAGGAGGCGGATTATTCTCCTCTGCACCAGTCTTTTGACAGATTGGCAGTGGCGAGCGGAGCATGTCCTGTTTAAGTCTAACTGCTGATCTTCTGTAATAAACTAACCAGTTAACTTAAGTATATCCCGTTGTGAAAATAAGCCACAGATTAGACTACAGATTCTCTAACAATAAAATCTTTGTGATTATACTTGAAATTCCTTAGTGAAGCATGGGTATTCAGCTAGTCTGTAATAACTAGAGATGAGCGGGTTCGGGTCTCAGAGAACCAAACCCTACCGGACTTCACTACCCGAGCCCGGATCCGGGTCAGGCTCCATATTTCCCGCCTGACTCGGAAACTAGAACGATGCAAAACGTTATCATCCCGCTGTCGGATTCTTGCGGGGTTTGGATTCCATATAAGGAGCCGCACGTCGCCGCCATTTTCACTCCGGCATTGGAGAGTGTAGAGAGAGGACGTGTCTCCGTCCTCAGTGCTCAGTGTCCTGCATCAGTCCAGTGGTGGTGTCTTGTGCTGCATCAGTCCAGTCACAGTAGTGGTGTCCTCTGCTGCCATATGTCCAGTGCTGCTGTATAAATCCAGTCCAGTGGTGCTGTGTTGTGCTGCATCAGTCCAGTGGTGGTGTCTTGTGCGGCATCAGTCCAGCCACAGTGGTGGTGTCCTCTGCTGCCATATGTCCAGTGCTGTTGTATAAGTCCAGTCCAGTGGTGCTGTGTTGTTCTGCATCAGTTCAGTGGTGGTGTATTGTGCTGCTGTATATGTCCAGTAGTTGTACTGCCGTATATGTTCAGTGATACTGTCGTATATGTCCATTGATACTGCTGTATATGTCCAGCAGTACTGCCGTATAAATCCAGTGATCCTGCCGTATAATTCCAGTGATTCTGACATATAATTCCAGTGGTACTGGTGTATAAGTCCAGTGATCCTGCCATATAATTCCAGTGGTACTGGCATATAAGTCCAGTGATCCTGCTGTATAAGTCCAATGATCCTGCTGTATAATTCCAGTGATCCTGGCGTATAATTCCAGTGATTCTGGCGTATAATTCCAGTGATTCTGGCGTATAATTCCATTGGTACTGGCGTATAAATCCAGTGATACTGCCGTATATGTCCAGTGGTACTGCCGTATATGTCCAGTCCAGTGATACTGCCGTATAATTCCAGTGGTACTGGCGTATGAATCCAGTGATCCTGATGTATAATTCCAGTGATACTGACGTATAATTGCAGTGATCCTGCAGTATAATTCCAGTGGTACTTGTGGATGAGTCCAGTGGTACTGCCGTATAATTCCAGTGATTCTGCCGTATAATTCCAGTGATCCTGATGTATAAATCCAGTGATCCTGCCATATAATTCCAGTGGTACTGGAGTATAAGTCCAGTCCAGTGATACTGCCATATATGTCCAGTGGTACTGGCGTATAAGTCCAGTGATCCTGCCATATAATTCCAGTGATCCTGCCGTATAACTGCAGTGATCCTGCCATATAACTGCAGTGATCCTGCCATATAACTGCAGTGATCCTGCCATATAACTGCAGTGATCCTGCCGTATAACTGCAGTGATCCTGCCGTATAACTGCAGTGATCCTGACGTATAATTCCAGTGATCCTGACGTATAATTCCAGTGATCCTGACGTATAATTCCAGTGGTCCTGGCGTATAAATCCAGTGATCCTGCCGTATAATTCCAGTGGTACTGGCGTATAAGTTCAGTCCAGTGATACTGCCGTATAATTGCAGTGATCCTGCCGTATAAATCCAGTGATCCTGCCATATAATTCCAGTGGTACTGGCGTATAAGTCCAGTGATCCTGCTGTATAATTCCAGTGATCCTGCTGTATAATTGCAGTGATCCTGCAATATAATTCCAGTGGTACTGCCATATAAGTCCAGTGGTACTGCTGTATAATTCCATATAAATCCATATAATTCATGGAACGGCTAAGGCCATTGCCTATGTTCATGACTAGTGGTTCAGCTTCACATGACGATGGAAGCCCTCATCCTCCCGCTAGAAAAATTATAAGCGTTAAGATGGAAAAAGCACAGCAAAGAACTGTGCGTTCTAAGATGGTATCACAAATCACCAAGGAGAGTCCAAGTGTATCGGTGGTTGCAATGCCTGACCTTCCCAACACTGGACGGGAAGAGATGGCTCCTTCCACCATTTGCATGCCTTCTGCAAGTGCTGGAAGGAGCACCCACAGTCCAGTTTCTGATATTCAAATTGAAGATGTCACTGTTGAAGTACACCAGGATGAGGATATGGGTGTTGCTGGCACTGAGGAAGTTGACGATGAGGATTCTGATGGTGATGTGATTTGTTTAAATCAGGCACCGGGGGAGACACCTGTTGTCCGTGGGATGAATAAGCTCATTGTGATGCCTGGGCAAAATACCAAAAAAGCCACCTCTTCAGTGTGGAATTATTTCTCCACAAATCCGGACAACAGGTGTCAAGCCATGTGTTGCCTCTGTCAATCTGTAATAAGTAGGGGTAAGGATGTTAACCACCTAGGAACATCCTCCCTTATACGTCACCTACTGCACATTCATCAGAAGTCAGTGTCAAGTTGTGAAACTTTGGGTAAGAGCGTAAGCAATCCACTGACACCTAAATCCCTTCTTCCTCTTGTACCCAAGCTCCTGCAAGCCACACCACCAACTCCCTCAACGTCAATTTCCTCCTCGGTCAGGAATGTCAGTAGTCCTGCAGGCCATGTCACTGGCAAGACTGAGGAGTCCTCTCCTAACCAGGATTCCTCCGGAGGATCCTTGAGTGATACGCTTGCTGTTGCTGCTGCTGCTGTTGTTGCTGCTGGGAGTCGATCGTCATCCCAGAGGGGAAGTCGGAAGACCACTTGTACTACTTCAACTAAGCAAGAGACAGGATGGGGATTAACCCCTGGTGTCCCCCAGCACACCAAACTATATGGGTAACATGACTTGAAAACCTACATATAATAGAAATCCAGAGGTCTTCGTTACATATATCTGCAGAAATATGGCAAAGCCACCAGGCCTCGACAAGGCTCCTCTGATGCTGGTGGTCCTAAACCTAATACTATATCTGGGCCTGGGGTGCAGAACCCCACAAACCGGCACAGGCCAGCCACCCCAGGGCAGCACACATGTGAGAAGGTAAAGTGTTAGTATGTGTTAATTAAAGGGAACGCAAAATCTGTATACAAAAAGTGATACACTAGTGACGGTGTAATTAAAAGACCTAAAGGATTAATAACAGTGTTAAGGGGGGTGCTAAATAAATATAATAGTGTGCTACCCCACAGCAGCCCAGCCACTCCAATCAGGGGGAACCGCACCCCAGACCCATTTCCAGTAATAATAATAATAATAATAGCCCTTCTGGGTCATACTAAATATAGTGCCACATGATAATGGCACCTAACAGATATACCCAAATTGAGAGCTAACTTACCTGGAGCCACCCCTGGGATCTCCATATGGCACTGTAGGAACCAGCATGCCCTCCAAACACTGGTCCCATCTATGCCTCTCATACTAGCAAAACAGAATGCAAGTTGCTCATATCAATTTGACAATATACTTCAGGTGCTTGAAAGGGAGGGGTAATTCTAAGCAAGAGACAGGATGGGGATTAACCCCTGGTGTCCCCCAGCACACCAAACTATATGGGTAACATGACTTGAAAACCTACATATAATAGAAATCCAGAGGTCTTCGTTACATATATCTGCAGAAATATGGCAAAGCCACCAGGCCTCGACAAGGCTCCTCTGATGCTGGTGGTCCTAAACCTAATACTATATCTGGGCCTGGGGTGCAGAACCCCACAAACCGGCACAGGCCAGCCACCCCAGGGCAGCACACATGTGAGAAGGTAAAGTGTTAGTATGTGTTAATTAAAGGGAACGCAAAATCTGTATACAAAAAGTGATACACTAGTGACGGTGTAATTAAAAGACCTAAAGGATTAATAACAGTGTTAAGGGGGGTGCTAAATAAATATAATAGTGTGCTACCCCACAGCAGCCCAGCCACTCCAATCAGGGGGAACCGCACCCCAGACCCATTTCCAGTAATAATAATAATAATAATAGCCCTTCTGGGTCATACTAAATATAGTGCCACATGATAATGGCACCTAACAGATATACCCAAATTGAGAGCTAACTTACCTGGAGCCACCCCTGGGATCTCCATATGGCACTGTAGGAACCAGCATGCCCTCCAAACACTGGTCCCATCTATGCCTCTCATACTAGCAAAACAGAATGCAAGTTGCTCATATCAATTTGACAATATACTTCAGGTGCTTGAAAGGGAGGGGTAATTCTAAGCAAGAGACAGGATGGGGATTAACCCCTGGTGTCCCCCAGCACACCAAACTATATGGGTAACATGACTTGAAAACCTACATATAATAGAAATCCAGAGGTCTTCGTTACATATATCTGCAGAAATATGGCAAAGCCACCAGGCCTCGACAAGGCTCCTCTGATGCTGGTGGTCCTAAACCTAATACTATATCTGGGCCTGGGGTGCAGAACCCCACAAACCGGCACAGGCCAGCCACCCCAGGGCAGCACACATGTGAGAAGGTAAAGTGTTAGTATGTGTTAATTAAAGGGAACGCAAAATCTGTATACAAAAAGTGATACACTAGTGACGGTGTAATTAAAAGACCTAAAGGATTAATAACAGTGTTAAGGGGGGTGCTAAATAAATATAATAGTGTGCTACCCCACAGCAGCCCAGCCACTCCAATCAGGGGGAACCGCACCCCAGACCCATTTCCAGTAATAATAATAATAATAATAGCCCTTCTGGGTCATACTAAATATAGTGCCACATGATAATGGCACCTAACAGATATACCCAAATTGAGAGCTAACTTACCTGGAGCCACCCCTGGGATCTCCATATGGCACTGTAGGAACCAGCATGCCCTCCAAACACTGGTCCCATCTATGCCTCTCATACTAGCAAAACAGAATGCAAGTTGCTCATATCAATTTGACAATATACTTCAGGTGCTTGAAAGGGAGCGGTAATTCTAAGCAAGAGACAGGATGGGGATTAACCCCTGGTGTCCCCCAGCACACCAAACTATATGGGTAACATGACTTGAAAACCTACATATAATAGAAATCCAGAGGTCTTCGTTACATATATCTGCAGAAATATGGCAAAGCCACCAGGCCTCGACAAGGCTCCTCTGATGCTGGTGGTCCTAAACCTAATACTATATCTGGGCCTGGGGTGCAGAACCCCACAAACCGGCACAGGCCAGCCACCCCAGGGCAGCACACATGTGAGAAGGTAAAGTGTTAGTATGTGTTAATTAAAGGGAACGCAAAATCTGTATACAAAAAGTGATACACTAGTGACGGTGTAATTAAAAGACCTAAAGGATTAATAACAGTGTTAAGGGGGGTGCTAAATAAATATAATAGTGTGCTACCCCACAGCAGCCCAGCCACTCCAATCAGGGGGAACCGCACCCCAGACCCATTTCCAGTAATAATAATAATAATAATAGCCCTTCTGGGTCATACTAAATATAGTGCCACATGATAATGGCACCTAACAGATATACCCAAATTGAGAGCTAACTTACCTGGAGCCACCCCTGGGATCTCCATATGGCACTGTAGGAACCAGCATGCCCTCCAAACACTGGTCCCATCTATGCCTCTCATACTAGCAAAACAGAATGCAAGTTGCTCATATCAATTTGACAATATACTTCAGGTGCTTGAAAGGGAGGGGTAATTCTAAGCAAGAGACAGGATGGGGATTAACCCCTGGTGTCCCCCAGCACACCAAACTATATGGGTAACATGACTTGAAAACCTACATATAATAGAAATCCAGAGGTCTTCGTTACATATATCTGCAGAAATATGGCAAAGCCACCAGGCCTCGACAAGGCTCCTCTGATGCTGGTGGTCCTAAACCTAATACTATATCTGGGCCTGGGGTGCAGAACCCCACAAACCGGCACAGGCCAGCCACCCCAGGGCAGCACACATGTGAGAAGGTAAAGTGTTAGTATGTGTTAATTAAAGGGAACGCAAAATCTGTATACAAAAAGTGATACACTAGTGACGGTGTAATTAAAAGACCTAAAGGATTAATAACAGTGTTAAGGGGGGTGCTAAATAAATATAATAGTGTGCTACCCCACAGCAGCCCAGCCACTCCAATCAGGGGGAACCGCACCCCAGACCCATTTCCAGTAATAATAATAATAGCCCTTCTGGGTCATACTAAATATAGTGCCACATGATAATGGCACCTAACAGATATACCCAAATTGAGAGCTAACTTACCTGGAGCCAACCCTGGGATCTCCATATGGCACTGTAGGAACCAGCATGCCCTCCAAACACTGGTCCCATCTATGCCTCTCATACTAGCAAAACAGAATGCAAGTTGCTCATATCAATTTGACAATATACTTCAGGTGCTTCAAAGGGAGGGGTAATTCTAAGCAAGAGACAGGATGGGGATTAACCCCTGGTGTCCCCCAGCACACCAAACTATATGGGTAACATGACTTGAAAACCTACATATAATAGAAATCCAGAGGTCTTCGTTACATATATCTGCAGAAATATGGCAAAGCCACCAGGCCTCGACAAGGCTCCTCTGATGCTGGTGGTCCTAAACCTAATACTATATCTGGGCCTGGGGTGCAGAACCCCACAAACCGGCACAGGCCAGCCACCCCAGGGCAGCACACATGTGAGAAGGTAAAGTGTTAGTATGTGTTAATTAAAGGGAACGCAAAATCTGTATACAAAAAGTGATACACTAGTGACGGTGTAATTAAAAGACCTAAAGGATTAATAACAGTGTTAAGGGGGGTGCTAAATAAATATAATAGTGTGCTACCCCACAGCAGCCCAGCCACTCCAATCAGGGGGAACCGCACCCCAGACCCATTTCCAGTAATAATAATAATAATAGCCCTTCTGGGTCATACTAAATATAGTGCCACATGATAATGGCACCTAACAGATATACCCAAATTGAGAGCTAACTTACCTGGAGCCACCCCTGGGATCTCCATATGGCACTGTAGGAACCAGCATGCCCTCCAAACACTGGTCCCATCTATGCCTCTCATACTAGCAAAACAGAATGCAAGTTGCTCATATCAATTTGACAATATACTTCAGGTGCTTGAAAGGGAGGGGTAATTCTAAGCAAGAGACAGGATGGGGATTAACCCCTGGTGTCCCCCAGCACACCAAACTATATGGGTAACATGACTTGAAAACCTACATATAATAGAAATCCAGAGGTCTTCGTTACATATATCTGCAGAAATATGGCAAAGCCACCAGGCCTCGACAAGGCTCCTCTGATGCTGGTGGTCCTAAACCTAATACTATATCTGGGCCTGGGGTGCAGAACCCCACAAACCGGCACAGGCCAGCCACCCCAGGGCAGCACACATGTGAGAAGGTAAAGTGTTAGTATGTGTTAATTAAAGGGAACGCAAAATCTGTATACAAAAAGTGATACACTAGTGACGGTGTAATTAAAAGACCTAAAAGGATTAATATCAGTGTTAAGGGGGGTGCTAGATAAATATAATAGTGTGCTACCCCACAGCAGCCCAGCCACTCCAATCAGGGGGAACCGCACCCCAGACCCATTTCCAGTAATAATAATAATAATAATAGCCCTTCTGGGTCATACTAAATATAGTGCCACATGATAATGGCACCTAACAGATATACCCAAATTGAGAGCTAACTTACCTGGAGCCACCCCTGGGATCTCCATATGGCACTGTAGGAACCAGCATGCCCTCCAAACACTGGTCCCATCTATGCCTCTCATACTAGCAAAACAGAATGCAAGTTGCTCATATCAATTTTTGTATACAGATTTTGCGTTCTGATAGAGTCAAGTATCTACCTTTTAACATTAGCTATACATTAATACCGTGTAGCCGTAATGGCTGCTAAACCATGTGCACATGCTACGCACTCCGTACGCTATTTGCGTATGAAGACCTCGCACTCCGTACGCAAATGAAGTACCCACGCTGTGCTGGGTGTACGGAAATACCCACAGCGAGCATACACACAAATAGTAACCTTTATAAACTTTAACCACAGAATATGATTATACTGTATACCTTTAGTATTGTAACACTGTAATGATATACCACTGCTTGACCTGGATATTTAAGCAAGGCTGTTTGTAATTGAGATACACTGAACCCTTTGTACTAGCTAGAGAGACACAGACACCCTGCTGAGGTTCTAACACCTTTACTAACGAGGATTTAGATATATCAAAAGGGGTACACAGTTACAGCTTATACTCTACATACTAACATATATTACTAACAGAATATCTAGACAGAAATATACAATAACGTTACAATCTTATACTAAAACAGAGACAGAGAGAATTTGGCCAATACAATCAAGGAGCGAGAAACATTACAGAGAATTACTTACACACACTGGGAACGATCGCTGCGCATATTCCTGGTACCAAGCTCCCAGTTAATCAAGTTGAAAACAGTTTGTGGAGTGAGAGAGACTGAGCTGCCCAGGATGGCTGATCTTATATACCCTGCATACAGTATACTACAAAGGGACCTATAATCTCATTGTTCATTGGACATAGGAATTCGTCTCCGCATTATAACAAAAGGTCATAGGTTGGTTCATACAGGTGGGCTGTGACTATTTCAAACTGCTCAGGTGGGAGGGAATCTCAGGTTTCCCGCCGCATGGGTAATAAAGTGCAAACATAGTATATGTCCATAAACTTCTTATGGTCATAACTATTCGCACGAGTGATTAATCTGTTTCTAACCAACACCGGAATATGGCTAATTAAATACTCTTCAGATGGATACTAAACACCACTGTGTAACCCCTGTCTGACCCTTTGTATCAAACAAAGAGGGATCTCTTTGTCCATGAACATGCTACATTAACTAAACTTTCAGATTCTATCAAAGGGACCATAATCTACAAAATACATTATATGACTAAAATATGTAACGATCGAGTCGCCCGCCAGACGCACACAAACTCTACCGTAAATGCGCATACCGTGCGCCCGCGAGTGCACGTGACAGCGAGTATACGCACGCACGGAAGGGCTCATGCACGCGTAGCGGGGACACGCATGAGGTGCAAATATGGCAGTGTGCATCATGATATTTTTCTGACTTTGACAGTCCACCCTTTGGCAGTCACCAATAACTGCCACTTTCTAAAACATTTCAAAAAGAGAAAAATATATGTCATGTGTAAATACATTTCTATGATTGGGTAAGGGAGGAGAGAAGAAGGTGGGAAAAGGGTATGACCTAGTGAGATAGCAGAAGCATGTGTGTATGAATCCATGTTTGGGGGGTCATGTATCATCGTGCCGTACGTGTTTTAAATCAAGCTTCGAGGTATTGCGAAGTATACATTTGAATTCCTTCTTATCCCGTATTAAGGGTCTGTGGATGGGCTGTCAAACTTTACCGAGCTCTTTTCGGCTTTTAGTTGCAACAAAATGGGGGAGCACATTTTAGTTGATGATACATGAATGGGGGAATATGTGAGTGCTGATATTTGTGCCTGTATTCCCTATCGACTATGTGTGTTATTACCTGAAGGTTGTAGAAATGAAGATAAAGAGCAATTATGGTAAATGCAGTCATATTCTATGTGAGGTTAATTTACATTTCGCCGATTTGAAGTCTTGTCTGAAGTCTTGTCTTGATGTACATGTTGACTGTAGTCTCTTTGGGCTTTTGCTATAGACGGTGTGCAAAAAGCTCTTTCAATGTCCATAGACTTACAAAAAGTGTTGGGCTAGCGTAAGTTAAAATTACTAGGGATGTGGGGGTCTATGGCATAGTCCATCAGTTGTCTGTGTAAAAGGTTGTCAAATTCTTCTTCCAGGCGGGGGTCTTTTTACCTTGGAGAAAAACAAAGGAGAAACGGGTGAAAGAAACGGACCGTGGAATCACATTTTCATCACAACATTGTCTCTATCGTTGGGTCATAAATCACATTAGTCGTGGTTATTACAGTGTCCTCACTTCTTAAACTCATCACTCGGGCACTACGTTTACACTTCGTTAAAACCCGAACGCATCTAAATATCAGACCGACCAATATGATGACACCCAGAATACACAAAAGAAATTTCCCTACATCCATGATAATACCTTGGGCCCAATTCTCCTAAACCAGAGAACCAATTTCGTGGGTTCAACCATGACACCCAACTGGTCAGCTCATTACCCACAGCAGCAAGGGTGAGGTTGTGTTTCCTTCGGAACTCCCATTTTAATTGTAAGATGTCATCCATCTTTTGGTCTATGACCTCGACTGGGTCCTCGGTGCTGTTCGTAATATACGTGCAGCATTTTACGCCGTACTGCGTTGCCAGTGTGACACAATATCCGCCTGTCACTGCCGTGAGATAATTGAGAATCATCCTATGCTGAACCAGTTCTGTTTTATAAGCTTGGAGCTCCCTTCCAGTATACCTAAAAGTGTCGTCATACATTTCAGTGATATTGTCTATCAAATTCGCGAGCGCAGATATATATCTATAATTCATCACTCCTCTGGCGGTACGAGTGATATCTAACGCGAGTAGGACTTGAATCCCGGTGGATTCATGGATCAGGTCAGAGGCCGGATGCTCTGTTCTTTCTATCAAGTGCCGTTTAACGACGTGCTCGTAATGAGTGTGAGTATAAGGAGCTGGGGCACTGCGGTGGATGTCTTTCATTTTGGTATGTGATACAGTCATTACCTCAGGCAATACTTTTCCAATATAACATAATCCTTCTGAGTTTGGGGCAAGCCACTTATACGCCTTTCTCCCGCATATGAAATATGCATCATCGGGGAGAACATATGGGACTGAATATGTTAGAACCATGTTACACATCTTCCATGTGAACCCTCCTAACCCTAATTCTCCCATCTGTCTAGTACACGTATCTGGCTGTATGATATGTGCACAGTATCCTGGTGATACTTCTCCAACTCTCATGGTCCTACTTCCTAGGGTATACCTATATCGGAAATATTTTCCACTACCGGCTATATGGCGTATAAGTTCTGTATCTGTAGGCATTCTATCGGCTCTATATGAAAAGGTCATGGTTTTGTTATTCCATGACACTTCCCAATTTCCCGGCTTTCGGGGATTGGAGATGTTAAAACACACTAAGGACCTATCCACATGGTATTGGTGGAGCTTCAAACTAGGGGGACTAGAGATATTAAACCTCTTGTTCACCGGCCTCCCACCACTTAACTCAAGTACCTCCCCTATCGTTAAAGGAAATGGTACTAGTCCTGACTTGCTGTGACCTTGAGGTACTTGAGAGCATACCCAACAGTCTGTTTGGTTTAACACCTTACCCATTAATGAGTGATAGTCACCCAATGGATGCCGGTCCATGTTAATGTTAAAACTGGACTGACATTTCTTGATGCACCCATCCTCAACTAAGTTATCACAATGCCTACAGATGCAATTTTCTTCAGCTAACAATCCTTCACAATTCCTTCTATGGTCAATGCTACCAGATCGTTTTCTGATACTCGCCTTTGCTCGGTGATTGTGTTGTTATTGGAAATTTACACCTCCGTCTCAGTCATCAGAAACCCATTCTGGATCCTTTCTCGACCTCACTGGTACTCTCACCGAAACAGACTGCTCTGGTCAACATCATGGTCAACAGGAAAACACGGATCACAGTCTCTTGAGGCGAGTCCATCTTACAGGAGGAGAAAGGAGAAATTTGTAATGGGGGTACAGGAAAACAGTTTGAGGGGGAGAGAAACTTGTTACGATAATTAGTTCTCTAGTCTTGTTGTTCTTCTTGTTCTGCTGTCATCTCAAAGGTGCTGTCTCTCAGTCTTCCAAACGAACACTCCGGTGATACAATATTCCTTCCAAACCAGCGATCTTTCTGTAAGGAGCAAAAATCTTGCATCACCATTTGTCTAACTGATGTGTGACATACCATCTTTAAAACATGAAAACATGAGTGAGAAGAGAGAAAACAAAAAAAAAAAAAACAAAAGAGAGAGAGAACAATTTATATATATATATATATATATATAAACCAGATAAATAAGAGGCGGCACTCGGAGACTTGTAGCAAGAAGTGTATTCACAGTGACATCTACGTTTCGGGGACCAAACTCCCCTTCGTCAGGATAAAGTGACAGTGCATCAAACAAACTTAAATAACATAACTCATTACTCACCCCATGTGCACATGGAATCAATCATCTGTTCGTTACCAGCTGCACACCCGTCGGAGCCTCCGCTCAGTGCTTCCGCCCTGATCAGCATAGACCGGAAGTGACGTCGCGGGACCCCTCCGTTGTGTCCATGGTAACGCTGCGTGTTATGAAAATGTAAACATCAGTGCAAACAGCAATGGCACTACAATCATATCAACGAACAAAAAAACAATACAACAACACTTAGAAAGGATATGATTGTGTATAAACAGTGATAATTAGCTAAAATTTATTTTATATATTCTTAAGTTAAAACATGTTAATTACATGATCGTGGGATTCCTAAATAAACGGCAGAAAATTGCACCTAGCCCAACCATATTGGCTAGTAATATGGAATATCCATCAGGCATCCTTTATTTCGGGTTTCAATTAACCCTTAAACTGTCATACTATTCTTGAAAAACAGACAGCTTATCCAAACGGACAGCCCTTACTTGCTGACCTGTTAATGGATCTATTGCTGGACCATAGCAAGAGGCATATTTATTGAAAGAGCATTAATTATTGCTAACGACCCGACCAAAAAAGTGATTATTAAATAAAGTTAATTAGGCCCAAATTGTCATTGAGCCCATTGGGTTTTAACGTGTTTAACCTGTGGATCCACATGGATTCGAGTTGTAGAAGCCTCTTGCCCCTATTGCCCCCCCGTAAAGCTTCCGGAACGTGATCTATAATGCGATGTTTGAGGGTAGCCATATTATGGCGAAATTCCGCAAAATGTTTTGCAACAGGCTGGTCACCCCCTCCTGTGGCTAATGCATTTCTAATGGCCAGCCTGTGCTGTGCCATCCTAACTTTGAATTGGCACTCTGTTTTGCCTATATAATAACGCCCGCATGGGCATATAATGGCGTATATAACGAATTTTGTGCTACAGGTTAGGGGCCATTTAATTTTAAACTTCTTTCCTGTATGGGGGTGGGCAATGGAATCCCCAGGTGACATATATGTACAAGTGGTGCACCCAATGCACTTAAAACATCCATTTTTCCTTGTCATAAAATGGGTGGGTCTAGTTTTAAATTTAGACATATCGGTTTTCACCAAATGGTCTCTAATGCTCCTACCCCTTGTGTAACTGGACATCACTCGAGTACCCCTAAAAACTTCCAGATCTGGATCGCTTGAGACTATCGGCCAAAGGGTACGTAATTTGTGTTGTACTTGTCTACTATTTATTTTGTATTCACATGCCCAGGGGATGGTTTTGGACATGTCTTTAGTTTTATTTGGTGTAAATAAGTCATTTCTCTTGACTGCAATCGCCTTGGTGCGAGCTGCTGAGAGTAGTTGCTGAGGGTACCCTCTATCTCGGAACCTCTGTTCCATCTCATCGAGTTGGACCTCTCTAGTGTGAATTTGGCTGTTGGTTCTGCATACTCTGAGAAATTGTGAATAAGGCAGGCCTTTGACGGTAGCTGGTGGATGGAAACTGTCATGTCGCAGTATGGTATTGCGGTCTGTAGGTTTCCTATATAAACAAGTTTCTAGCCTACCATTTTTCAATTTAATCAAAATGTCAAGGAAACAAATTTCATGAGGGCTGCTAACCAGCGTGAGCTTAGCTGGGCAATCAGATTGATTGTGAGTCTCAATCATCACAATCAAATCCGAAATCTCTCCTCGCCATAAAATGAGTACATCATCGATATACCGCCGGTATAAGAATAACCGTGCTGCTGTTACTGGATTGGAAAAGAAGAGATCACACTCAACCCCCCACATATAAGAATTCGCGAACGAGGGTGCTACGGAAGATCCCATAGCACACCCCGTTCGTTGGAGGAAAAACTTGTCGTTAAAAATAAAATAATTATGTGATAAAGTAAATTGTAACAACTGTATCAGAAAGTCGATGTCTGGGCCTGAGTAGGCGATGTTGCCTGTAATCAACCTTCTGACTGCCTGTATACCTGCCTGGTGTGGAATGCAGGTATACAGGCTGGCAACGTCTATGGTAACCAGAGACACATCATCAGGTACCCGTTCCATACTAGCCAGCAACTTCAACAGGGAACCCTGTATACAGGCAGTCAGAAGGTTGATTACAGGCAACATCGCCTACTCAGGCCCAGACATCGACTTTCTGATACAGTTGTTACAATTTACTTTATCACATAATTATTTTATTTTTAACGACAAGTTTTTCCTCCAACGAACGGGGTGTGCTATGGGATCTTCCGTAGCACCCTCGTTCGCGAATTCTTATATGTGGAGGGTTGAGTGTGATCTCTTCTTTTCCAATCCAGTAACAGCAGCACGGTTATTTTTATACCGGCGGTATATCGATGATGTACTCATTTTATGGCGAGGAGAGATTTCGGATTTGATTGTGATGATTGAGACTCACAATCAATCTGATTGCCCAGCTAAGCTCACGCTGGTTAGCAGCCCTCATGAAATTTGTTTCCTTGACATTTTGATTAAATTGAAAAATGGTAGGCTAGAAACTTGTTTATATAGGAAACCTACAGACCGCAATACCATACTGCGACATGACAGTTTCCATCCACCAGCTACCGTCAAAGGCCTGCCTTATTCACAATTTCTCAGAGTATGCAGAACCAACAGCCAAATTCACACTAGAGAGGTCCAACTCGATGAGATGGAACAGAGGTTCCGAGATAGAGGGTACCCTCAGCAACTACTCTCAGCAGCTCGCACCAAGGCGATTGCAGTCAAGAGAAATGACTTATTTACACCAAATAAAACTAAAGACATGTCCAAAACCATCCCCTGGGCATGTGAATACAAAATAAATAGTAGACAAGTACAACACAAATTACGTACCCTTTGGCCGATAGTCTCAAGCGATCCAGATCTGGAAGTTTTTAGGGGTACTCGAGTGATGTCCAGTTACACAAGGGGTAGGAGCATTAGAGACCATTTGGTGAAAACCGATATGTCTAAATTTAAAACTAGACCCACCCATTTTATGACAAGGAAAAATGGATGTTTTAAGTGCATTGGGTGCACCACTTGTACATATATGTCACCTGGGGATTCCATTGCCCACCCCTATACAGGAAAGAAGTTTAAAATTAAATGGCCCCTAACCTGTAGCACAAAATTTGTTATATACGCCATTATATGCCCATGCGGGCGTTATTATATAGGCAAAACAGAGTGCCAATTCAAAGTTAGGATGGCACAGCACAGGCTGGCCATTAGAAATGCATTAGCCACAGGAGGGGGTGACCAGCCTGTTGCAAAACATTTTGCGGAATTTCGCCATAATATGGCTACCCTCAAACATCGCATTATAGATCACGTTCCGGAAGCTTTACGGGGGGGCAATAGGGGCAAGAGGCTTCTACAACTCGAATCCATGTGGATCCACAGGTTAAACACGTTAAAACCCAATGGGCTCAATGACAATTTGGGCCTAATTAACTTTATTTAATAATCACTTTTTTGGTCGGGTCGTTAGCAATAATTAATGCTCTTTCAATAAATATGCCTCTTGCTATGGTCCAGCAATAGATCCATTAACAGGTCAGCAAGTAAGGGCTGTCCGTTTGGATAAGCTGTCTGTTTTTCAAGAATAGTATGACAGTTTAAGGGTTAATTGAAACCCGAAATAAAGGATGCCTGATGGATATTCCATATTACTAGCCAATATGGTTGGGCTAGGTGCAATTTTCTGCCGTTTATTTAGGAATCCCACGATCATGTAATTAACATGTTTTAACTTAAGAATATATAAAATAAATTTTAGCTAATTATCACTGTTTATACACAATCATATCCTTTCTAAGTGTTGTTGTATTGTTTTTTTGTTCGTTGATATGATTGTAGTGCCATTGCTGTTTGCACTGATGTTTACATTTTCATAACACGCAGCGTTACCATGGACACAACGGAGGGGTCCCGCGACGTCACTTCCGGTCTATGCTGATCAGGGCGGAAGCACTGAGCGGAGGCTCCGACGGGTGTGCAGCTGGTAACGAACAGATGATTGATTCCATGTGCACATGGGGTGAGTAATGAGTTATGTTATTTAAGTTTGTTTGATGCACTGTCACTTTATCCTGACGAAGGGGAGTTTGGTCCCCGAAACGTAGATGTCACTGTGAATACACTTCTTGCTACAAGTCTCCGAGTGCCGCCTCTTATTTATCTGGTTTATCTACACCGGAGGGGAACCTGCGGATGGGGAAGGCACAGGAGCAAGCTATATCCCGCTGTGGATAAAGTGAGTGCCGGGGTTAAAGCACAAGGATATATATATATATATATATATATATATATATATATTACATAAACCAACAATAAACAACAACAGGGAAAAAAACTTTTCAAACATTTTTCAGGAGAGAAAAAAACATTGTCAGATCTGCCGTTCATCATCAGGCTGTCATATCTACATGTCCAATGGTATCCTTGCGCAGTCCCTCCCACCAGCACCTCCATACTCCACCCTTTGTATCTGGCCAGGATACATTGATGCGGGTAGGTCATGCTGGGGTTTGGTAGACTTCTGCAAAGACCAAGTAGCTATGCAATGTTTGAGTCCTGCCGATGACCGTCAGAGATGGGGAAAAAGAAAACATTTCACAGATACATTACAAATTTTACCCGGTCATTCCTGTGTCCTCAAGGAATGACCTCCCAATTTGTAAACAATAACCTCAGGCTTACCATCAGTCCTAATGATCACCTTTCCTGATTGCATGTTACAGGTGCGGCCCAAACTCCTTCCTATGTGATCCCTGATTACAATTTGGTGTGTCATAACTTTGCTCATATCTTTGTCTAGGGGGTTTATATGAATTTGGTCTACTTCTGGATCTACAATCTCTTGCAAAATGACCTTCTTTATGACAATTGTAACAGACTACCACATTTGAATTTCTCGCAGGGGTTTGGGGCTTATGCTGGAGTGGTCTTGTGGTTAGGGCCTGTATACTTACGGCCATTAACTTATCACTTTGTGACTCCCTGTGTCTGGTGATATTCCGATAATGATCAATAGCGGCCTCTCTTAATGCGGCCACTGAGATATTTCTCCAGTTTGGGTTGGTGGTCTGTACCCTTGTTCTCAATACCTCCTTTAAACCATTCATTAACACAGATACTGCTACTTCTCTATGATTTACATTTGTCTTGATGTCCGTGATCCCAGTGTTTCTAGCCATTACTTGCAGTGCTCGATTGAAATAATTAGAAATACTTTCCCCTTCGTTTTGTCTTATGGGGAAAATTTCGTTCCACTTGACAACGGCAGGGAAATATACTCCCAACTGTCGGTTGATCTGCTTAATACATTCCTGATTGTTTGAATGCTAACAAATTTGCTGCTACAATCAGGTCTGAATTACCCCCCTTGATGGATTGTTGTAGTTCATACTTATCTAATCTCCTAGAAGGTGCGGGAATAAGGGCGCTACTTCCTTTAGGCAGCTGCCTAGGGCACCAGGACCTGAGGGTGCCCTAGGCCACCCAGGCTGCCTGGGACATTCTTATCATGCTTATTGCTGGCAAAGGCTATTAGTTTTACCTGCTGCAGTGTACAGAAAAAAATTTTTTAGTGCTTTTGCGTGCGCTATGAATAATCCCAACATACAAATTGTCCTTATACCGGATGAAACTAGTTTTCAAGTTCTTCAGGATATCATCATGTACATGCAAAGATCAAAATGTACACCATATTGTAATCCTGATGAGATGGTTAAATAATACAGGAAACAGTGACATGGTACTTTATGATTATTGGGTGCTTAGAATTGAGTTTTTGAGTGATGGATTAATGGTTGCTGGGTGGGGAGAAATTAAAGTGTTGAGAGGGAGGTTAATAGGTGCTGTGTGGGTTAAGGTTACCTGACAATGTGGACAAATGTACTAATGGATGCTGTGAGGGTCAATTGATTAATGGGTTTAAGAGGAATGGGTTAATAGGTGCTGGGTGAGTGTAAATTAATCAGTGTTGAAAAGAGGGTCAATGAGTGCTCGGTTGAGGGAGGTTAATGGGTGCTGAAAGGGAGGGTTTACGAGTTTTGGGGGAATGGAATAATGGTTGCTTGAAGTGAATAGATTAAATGGTGCTGGGTAGGGAAAGGTTAAGGGTTGTTGACAGTATGGACAAATGTATTGATGGGTGCTGTGAGGGTCAATTAATGGGTTTGAGAGGAACAGATTAATGGGTACTGACAGGAGAGGCAAATGTGTGCTGTGATGGTGATTTGAGTAACAGATTCTTGAGGAGAATGGGTTAACGGGTAAAGGGTGTGGAGCAAATGGCAGAATGGGTACTGGTGGTGAATGAATTAATGGGTTCCATTCCTTTGTTACATAACCAAAGCACCCAGTAATACATGTACAAACAGGATGTGCCTATGAAAAATTACCCACACAGTTGTAATAAACTTTGTAATAAACTTTGGTTAACACGTAAGTGTGGTTTTATGTAAATGTATTGAAAGGCTGTATTGGGGGAGGCAAGGGCAGGGGGCAGCAGTAGTGGACAGGAAGTGTTACAAGGAGTGCAATTGACCACCCCCACCCAGTATCCGACACTGTGTGTGTGTGTGTGTGTGTGTGTGTGTGTGTGTGTGTGTGTGTGTGTGTGTGTGTGTAGGGTAATGTAAAGCTTTGTGTGGTGTGCTGCAAGAAACCTTGCATTGCCCCTGTGCAGTATGTGGGAGATCCACCCGGAAGAGTGGGTGGATCTCCCACATACTGCCCACTAGTGAAGTAGACAGCATAGGGAAATAATAACAGAAATCATAGGTCAGTATGGAGGGGGCAGTGCTAAATTGACACAAATTGCACAATTTTAGTCCCACCTCTCCCCCCCCCCCCCCCCCCCCCAGAAGTTCACAATTCCCAACATTTTGTCACAGTTGGGTCTGTCCTAGCTCCCGAAGTGGTCAGCTGCATCTCTTCTCCAGAAGAAACCAAAAGTCGGCAAGTATGTTACAGTATATGTAAGTTAATTTTAATGTAGTTTATATACGTATAATTAAAATTTTGTTTATACCACCTGATAATATAAATGAATCTAGGTTTAATCTAAATGAATCTAGGTTTTAAGTTATTGTGCCATTTGGTTTTCTTGTATCGTTTTATGAAGACCATGCCAAAGTTTTCTAGACAGCAGATTTGTTGCATCTTTCCCAATCAGAGAGCCATTGGGTCTTTGTGTTTGTTTTTGCTTTTCTAGATCTGTTGGAACTAAAACTTTTATTTATCTATCTCAGAATGATTGCTGTTAGTTGATCCACAGATCATTCTGCAGACCTGATGTGTGGTAACCTTTTATTTTCAGTGCTGTCCATAATCATTAACAACAACCAATATCAAACACCAGTAAAGATATCACTGTTTTGCAGACACAGACACAAATGCAAGTTACTGTGGGATTTCGACCGAGGGTTTTCCCTGGCTGTCAGGATTCCGGCGTCGGTATCCTGATTGTCAGGGTCCCGACAGCCAGGAAACTAACTGCTTCCCCTTAGAACAGTCTTTTTATGCCTTCAATATTTATATGATCTGTGAACATCTGATTAATATCCTCCCAGCTAGGATTATAGCATAATAAGAATACTGAATTTCTCAATCCACCTCTGCTCAAAAACAATTTCTAACCTCCTATAATATAAAAAAAAATCTTACCTAACTCATGGTGTTTCTATGTGATTAACTTAGTTGTCTACAGCAGCAGCGGCTGATGTATAAGTCTGGTTCCTAAGTTCCTCCTACAAGTGATATTGGCACAGGCATGGACAGATTGGTCCCCAGCTGGCTGCTACTAATCGGAATGATATAAGGTAGAGAATAAAGCTAGGTACACACTTGAACGATGATGTGACCCAGCGAAGCAGCAATGTAATGATATATCGCATTGGCCTACACACTACACGATCTGTCGTATGACGACACAAAATATTGTTACATGCTTAATGTAACAAGACAATATTGTTTGTACAAACGTTGCATCTGACGTGTAGCACATCAGATGGGACGATGCAATGAATGACGTGTGTAATCACGTTGGGTATGGATGCTGGCGGTCGGGATCCCAGCCGTCAGCATACCGACGCTGGGATCCCAGCCGTCAGCATAACGACGCTGGGATCCCAGCCATCAGCATAACGACGCTGGGATCCCGGCCGTCAGCATACCGACGCTGGGATCCCGGCCTCTAGAATGCTGGCAGGGGGGCAAGTGCAAAGAAGCCCCTTGCAGGCTCGCTGCACTCGCCACTCTGCAGGCTTTGTAGCTCGCCACAGGTTCTAGTCCCACTCTATGGGTGTTGTGGACACCCATGAGGGGGAATAGCCCGTGAGCTGGGATTCCGGCTGGCTGCATTGTCAGTGGTCTGGATTTCGGCGTCGGTATCCTGACCGCCGAGATCCCGACTGCTGGCAATGTATAAACGATAGATTGGGTATACACACCATGACTATACGACGGTCATGCCGATTAGTTAAAAGAACAAAGATTGCACAATATAATATAGTGTGTACCAAGTTTAGCACATCTGTATCAACTTACGTCCAGGTTCAGTGCACAATCCAGGGAAGTTACTCAGCACAACTAGAGAAGGAAAGACTGCAGAGTACAGGTTGCAGCTGTAAAAGTACGTGGAGGAAGTGTGTGTGGGGGGGGGGGGGGGGGGAGAGGTGGGATACAGAATGTTGACATTGGATTTAAATAATATGAAACCTAACATGTAAATTATGACATAAAGACCATATCAAAATATCAGTTAACATTGTGGGTGTTGACATAATGGCCACCTACTATGAGGGAGAACAGGAGATGTGAGGCATGTGGATCTGATAGGCCTATAAAGGAACGGTTATTTAACGTGTACATGATAGGTGGAGGTCTTACGGGCATGTGGGTGAGGTCTGATACTAATGGGAGGTGGTCTTATAGGCATAAAATGGGCATCTGAAGAGGTCTCATTGCTATGTAAGGGCACGTAGATGTCTCATGAGTAATGTAAGGAGCATGTATTTATAGATATTTTTAACTCGGTGACAGGTTGGCCACCCCAGGTCCATCGTCTCTTGTATACAGTAATCATTATTCAGGACATCATCTATGTCGGGGGTAAGTAACCTGTGACAAGCTTAAGTAGCATGGCACCTGGCTGACTGCTGGCTTGGAGCAGAAGCAGGCTCATGCGGTAGTGAGGATGGCTAAGGGGTAAACCTGTGCCTGTGTCATGTAACCTCCTCCTCTGCACAAAGCCTGGTCAGTCAGTTCCTCTAGTGTGGACTTGAGGAGGCAAGTGTGCTGTTTCACCTCTCTGCATGGGCTCCAGTCTCACAGGTAAATGGTGAGGGATGGTGATGGACATATATGAATTATAAGGGGCAGGCGGAGGAGTGTGATGGCATATAAGGGGCATGTGGAGGAGTGTGATAGCATATACGTGGCATTTGGAAGGATCTGAAAAATCAAATTATCTATAACGGACACATTTAGCTGTAATTAATCCAGCCAGTATTGGCTAGTGTCACTGGATGCCTGTCTGCCATTTCATCTTGGATGTTATCTCGCCACCTCAAACTCAACATTTCCAAAACCGAATTAATAATTTTCCCACCAGCCAAGAGTAGTTACCAACCTGATATCTCCATAACTGTTGACAATGCAGCTATCCACCCTACCCCACAAGCTCGCTGCCTAGGTGTCACCCTTGACTCTGAACTGTCCTTTGTTCCACACATTCAATCTGTCTCTAAATCATGTTACATGCACCTTAAAAACATATTCAAAATATGCCCTTATCTTACACAAGACACTGCAAAAACTCTAATCCATGCACTCACCATCTCCCGCATTGATTATTGTAATAGTCTCCTTACTGGTCTTCCCAAACATAGGCTCTCACCACTACAATCCATTTTCTCTGACGTCCTAGTGGATGCTGGGAACTCCGTAAGGACCATGGGGAATAGACGGGCTCCGCAGGAGACTGGGCACTCTAAAAGAAAGATTAGGTACTATCTGGTGTGCACTGGCTCCTCCCACTATGAACCTCCTCCAGACCTCAGTTAGATTTCTGTGCCCGGCCGAGCTGGATGCACACTAGGGGCTCTCCTGAGCTTCTAGAAAGAAAGTATATTTTAGGTTTTTTATTTTACAGTGAGACCTGCTGGCAACAGGCTCACTGCATCGAGGGACTAAGGGGAGAAGAAGCGAACCTACCTGCTTGCAGCTAGCTTGGGCTTCTTAGGCTACTGGACACCATTAGCTCCAGAGGGATCGACCGCATGGAACTGGCCTTGGTGTTCATTCCCGGAGCCGCGCCGCCGTCCCCCTTACAGAGCCAGAAGCAAGAAGAGGTCCGGAAAATCGGCGGCAGAAGACATCAGTCTTCACCAAGGTAGCGCACAGCACTGCAGCTGTGCGCCATTGCTCCTCATGCACACTTCACACTCCGGTCACTGAGGGTGCAGGGCGCTGGGGGGGGCGCCCTGAGCAGCAATAAAAACACCTTGGCTGGCAAATATATCACAATATATAGCCCCAGAGGCTATATATGTGATAAATACCCCTGCCAGAATCCATAAAAAAGCGGGAGAAAAGTCAGCGAAAAAGGGGCGGAGCTATCTCCCTCAGCACACTGGCGCCATTTTCTCTTCACAGTGCAGCTGGAAGACAGCTCCCCAGGCTCTCCCCTGTAGTTTGCAGGCTCAAAGGGTTAAAAAGAGAGGGGGGGGGCACTAAATTTAGGTGCAATATTGTATATACAAGCAGCTATTGGGAAAAATTCACTCAATATAGTGTTAATCCCTAAATTATATAGCGCTCTGGTGTGTGCTGGCATACTCTCTCTCTGTCTCCCCAAAGGGCTGTGTGGGGTCCTGTCCTCAGTCAGAGCATTCCCTGTGTGTGTGCGGTGTGTCGGTACGGCTGTATCGACACGTTTGATGAGGAGGCTTATGTGGTGGCAGAGCAGATGCCGATAAATGTGATGTCGCCCCCTGTGGGGCCGACACCAGAGTGGATGGATAGGTGGAAGGTATAAACCGACAGTGTCAACTCCTTACATAAAAGGCTGGATGACGTAACAGCTGTGGGACAGCCGGCTTCTCAGCCCGCGCCTGCCCAGGCGTCTCAAAGGCCATCAGGGGCTCAAAAACGCCCGCTCCCTCAGATGGCAGACACAGATGTCGACACGGAGTCTGACTCCAGTGTCGACGAGGTTGAGACATATACACAATCCACTAAGAACATCCGTTACATGATCCCGGCAATAAAAAATGTGTTACACATTTCTGACATTAACCCAAGTACCACTAGAAAAGGGTTTTATGTTTGGGGAGAAAAAGCAGGCAGTGTTTTGTTCCCCCATCAAATGAGTGAATGAAGTTTGAAAAAGCGTGGGTTCCCCCGATAAGAAACTGGTAATTTCTAAAAAGTTACTGATGGCGTACCCTTTCCCACCAGAGGATAAGTTACGCTGGGAGATATCCCCTAGGGTGGATAAGGCGCTCACACGTTTGTCAAAAAAGGTGGCACTGCCGTCTTAGGATACGGCCACTTCGAAGGTACCTGCTGATAAAAAGCAGGAGGCTATCCTTAAGTCTGTATTTACACACTCAGGTACTAGACTGAGACCTGCAGATAGTGCTGCTGCAGCGTGGTCTGTGACCCTGTCAAACAGGGATACTATTTTGCGAACATAAGAGCATATTAAAGACGTCGTCTTATATATGAGGGATGCACAGAGGGATATTTTGCCGGCTGGCATCCAGAATTAATACAATGTCCATTCTGTCAGGAGGGTATTAGAGACCCGACACTGGACAGGTGATGCTGACTTTAAAAGGCACATAGAGCCTTATAAGGGTGAGGAATTGTTTGGGGCTGGTCTCTGGGACCTCGTATCCACAACAACAGCTGGGAAGAAATTTTTTTACCTCAGGTTTCCTCACAGCCTAAGAAAGCACTGTATTATCAGGTACAGTCCTTTCGGCTTCAGAAAAGCAAGCGGGTCAAAGGCGCTTCCTTTCTGCACAGAGACGAGGGAAGAGGGAAAAAGCTGCACCAGTCAGCCAGTTCCCAGAATCAAAATTCTTCCCCCGCTTCCTCTGAGTCCACCACATGACGCGGGGGCTCCACAGGCGTAGCCATGTACGGTGGGGGGCCGCCTCAAAAATTTCAGCGATCAGTGGGCTCCTCACAGGTGGATCCCTGGATCCTTCAAGTAGTATCTCAGGGGTACAAGCTGGAATTCGAGGCGTCTCTCCCCCCCGCCGTTTCCTCAAATCTGCCTTGCCGACAACTCCCTCAGGCAGGGAGGCTGTGCTAGAGGCAATTCACAAGCTGTATTCCCAGCAGGTGATAGTCAAGGTGCCCCTACTTCAACAAGGACGGGGTTACTATTCCACACTGATTGTGGTACCGAAACCGGACGGTTCGGTGAGACCCATTTTAAATTTGAAATCCTTGAACACATACATAAAAAAATTCAAGTTCAAGATGGAATCGCTCAGGGCGGTTATTGCAAGCCTGGAGGAGGGGGATCACATGGTATCCCTGGACATCAAGGATGCTTACCTACATGTCCCCATTTACCATCCTCACCAGGAGTACCTCAGATTTGTGGTACAGGATTGCCATTACCAATTCCAAACACTGCCGTTTGGACTGTCCACGGCACCGAGGGTCTTTACCAAGGTAATGGCAGAAATGATGATACTCCTTCGAAAAAAGGGAGTTTTAATTGTCCCGTACTTGGACGATCTCCTTATAAAGGCGAGGTCCAAGGAGCAGTTGTTGGTCGGAGTAGCACTATCTCGGGAAGTGCTACAACAGCACGGATGGATTCTATACATTCCAAAGTCACAGCTGGTTCCTACCACACGCCTACTGTTCCTGGGGATGGTTCTGGACACAGAACAGAAAAAAGTGTTTCTCCCGCAGGAGAAAGCCAAGGAGCTGTCATCTCTAGTCAGAGACCTCCTGAAACCAAAACAGGTATCGGTGCATCACTGCACACGAGTCCTGGGAAAAATGGTAGCTTCTTCAGAAGCAAAATTCCATTCGGCAGGTTCCATGCAAGAACCTTTCAGTGGGACCTCTTGGACAAGTGGTCGGGATCGCATCTTCAGATGCATCGGCTGATACCCTGGTCCTTGGAGACTGGGTTATCTCTACTGTGGTGGCTGCAGAGTGCTCATCTTCAAGAGGGCCGCAGATTCGGCATACAGGACTGGGTCCTGGTAACCACGGATGCCAGCCTTCGAGGCTGGGGGGCAGTCACACAGGGAAGAAATTTCCAAGGACTTTGGTCAAGTCAGGAGTCGTCCCTACACATAAATATTCTGGAACTGAGGGCCATTTACAATGCCCTAAGTCTGGCAAGGCCTCTGCTTCAAAACCAGCCGGTACTGATCCAATCAGACAACATCACGGCAGTCGCCCATGTAAACCGACAGGGCGGCACAAGAAGCAGGATGGCGATGGCAGAAGCCACAAGGATTCTCCGATGGGCGGAAAATCACGTCTTAGCACTGTCAGCAGTGTTCATTCCGGGAGTGGACAACTGGGAAGCAGACTTCCTCAGCAGACACGACCTACACCCGGGAGAGTGGGGACTTCATCCAGAAGTCTTCCAACTGTTGGTAAACCGTTGGGAAAGGCCACAGGTGGACATGATGGCGTCCCGCCTAAACAAAAAACTAGATATTGCGCCAGGTCAAGGGGCCCTCAGGCAATAGCTGTGGACGCTCTAGTGACACCGTGGGTGTACCAGTCGGTTTATGTATTCCCTCCTCTGCCTCTCATACCAAAGGTACTGAGAATAATAAGAAAACGAGGAGTAAGAACGATACTCATGGTTCCGGATGGGCCAAGAAGAGCTTGGTACCCAGAACTTCAAGATATTATATCAGAGGACCCATGGCCTCTACCGCTCAGACAGGATCTGCTACAGCAGGGGCCCTGTCTGTTCCAAGACTTACCGTGGCTGCGTTTGACGGCATGGCGGTTGAATTCCGGATCCTAAAGGAAAAGGGCATTCCGGAGGAAGTCATTCCTACGCTGATAAAAGCCAGGAAAGAAGTAACCGCAAACCATTATCACCGTATTTGGCGAAAATATGTTGCGTGGTGTGAGGCCAGGAAGGCCCCAACAGAGGAATTTCAGCTGGGTCGTTTTCTGCACTTCCTACAGTCAGGAGTGACTAAGGGCCTAAACTTGGGTTCCATTAAGGTCCAGATTTCGGCTCTGTCGATTTTCTTCCAGAAAGAACTGGCTTCACTGCCTGGAGTTCAGACATTTGTAAAGGGAGTGCTACATATTCAGCCCCCCTTTTGTGCCTCCTGTGGCACCTTGGGATCTCAACGTGGTGTTGAGTTTCCTAAAATCACATTGGTTTGAGCCACTTAAAACTGTGGATTTGAAATATCTCACGTGGAAAGTGGTCATGTTATTGGCCTTGGCTTCGGCCAGGCGTGTGTCAGAATTGGCGGCTTTGTCATGTAAAAGCCCTTATCTGATTTTCCATATGGATAGGGCAGAATTGAGGACTCGTCCCCAGTTTCTCCCTAAGGTGGTATCAGCTTTTCACTTAAACCAACCTATTGTAGTGCCTGCGGCTACTAGGGACTTGGAAGATTCCAAGTTACTGGACGTAGTCAGGGCCTTAAAAATTTATATTTCCAGGACGGCTGGAGTCAGGAAAACTGACTCGCTTTTTATCCTGTAGGCAACCAACAAAATAGGTGCTCCTGCTTCTAAGCAGACTATTGCTCTCTGAATTTGTAGCACAATTCAGCTGGAGCATTCTGCGGCTGGATTGCCGCATCCTAAATCAGTAAAAGCCCATTCCACGAGCAAAGTGGGCTCATCTTGGGAGGCTGCCCGAGGGGTCTCGGCTTTACAACTTTGCCGAGCTGCAACTTGGTCAGGGGCAAACACGTTTGCTAAATTCTACAAATTTGATACCCTGGCTGAGGAGGACCTTGAGTTCTCTCATTCGGTGCTGCAGAGTCATCCGCACTCTCCCGCCCGTTTGGGAGCTTTGGTATAATCCCCATGGTCCTTACGGAGTTCCCAGCATCCACTAGGACGTCAGAGAAAATAAGATTTTACTCACCGGTAAATCTATTTCTCGTAGTCCGTAGTGGATGCTGGGCGCCCATCCCAAGTGCGGATTGTCTGCAATACTTGTATGTAGTTATTGCCTAACTAAGGGTTATTGTTGAGCCATCTGTTGAGAGGCTCAGTTATATTTCATACTGTTAACTGGGTATAGTATCACGAGTTATACGGTGTGATTGGTGTGGCTAGTATGAGTCTTACCCGGGATTCAAAATCCTTCCTTATTGTGTCAGCTCTTCCGGGCACAGTATCCTAACTGAGGTCTGGAGGAGGGTCATAGTGGGAGGAGCCAGTGCACACCAGATAGTACCTAATCTTTCTTTTAGAGTGCCCAGTCTCCTGCGGAGCCCGTCTATTCCCCATGGTCCTTACGGAGTTCCCAGCATCCACTACGGACTACGAGAAATAGATTTACCGGTGAGTAAAATCCTATTTTAAATGCAGCTGCGAGGCTAATCTTCCTCGCTAGACATTCTTCGTCTGCTGATCCGCTCTGTCAGTCCCTCCATTGGGTACCGGTATTCTACTGTGTTAAATATAAAATACTTTTACTTACATACAAGGCTATTAACCAAACTGGACCATCATACATTTCACTCATCTCAAAATATCTCCCTACCAGACCTCTCCACTCTGCACAAGATCTGCGTCTCTCATCCACATGTATTACCTGTTCACACTCAAAATTACAGGACTTTACCCGGGCTTCACCCACGCTGTGGAATGCCCTCCTACGCACAATAAGACACTCCTCTAGTCTCCAAACCTTTAAACGTTCCCTGAAAACTCATCTCTTCAGACAAGCCTACCAAATTCCAGACCAGCCACATAACCTTCAATGCTTCCCTATCCAGTTACATCCTTTCTGTACAGTCCACATAACCTCACATTTTGTCTTCCAACATTGCTGGGTGATCATATCATACAACCCAATAAGAACCTAGCAATCTGGTGGACCATTATGTAACAGGTAGCCTCTATCCTTGTGTATCAATGCCTATTTCCCCATAGATTCTAAGATTGCGAGCAGGGCCTTCCTACCTCTATGTCTGTCTGTCTTTGCCCAGTTTTGTTCTATAACTGGTGTTCTAATTGTAAAGCGCAATGGAATATGCTACTCTATATAAGAAACTGCTAATAAATAATAATCAGGGAAAACATACAAAGTGTCATCACTAAATTCTATAGCAACATTATGGTCTTTTTATCCTTGGATAAACTACTGTCACGTTTACTTACATATATATGCAAAATTACATATTATTCTATGACCAAATTTAGACTGTAAATGATAGTGAAAATTTTTAGCACAACCAGTACTTGGATAAAAGAAACCATAAATACAAAACAGAGAACCCACAAAATATAAAGAGAGACATCTGAGTGCATGGATTCCACGTAAACCACACACACCCACTGCGTCCTATAACAGGTGACTGACTACCTGTAATTTTCAGTTTGGATTCCAGAAACCAGACTGTCAGAAAGATTGTCTGCAACAGGGATGTAGCAAGGCACAGAATTATAAGGCAGCGAAACAGTCAGAAGCCAGAGGATAAACAAATAGCTAGCAACAGATACTCAACAATGTCCAGATTGAACTCATTTTCTCTCCACTCCATTTTGAGCTTGAGATGACTAAATCTTCTGTCTCAGAACAGGCTCAAATAACAAAAGCAACTGAATTAACTTTATAACAGACTCCATTAAACCTACACTATGCGCATAGCTTCCATCATCCATGCTATAAGCCATTATTTGGTTAAGGGTTCCTAGGGTATGTATGGCTGAAAACATTACGTAACCTAAGCGGTTGTTAAATTTGGTGTGCGCTACAAACAAGGTAGTCCTCCAGCCAGCAAAACTAGTAAAATAAAGGGACACTTAGAGCTCTACAAAAATGATCAGCTATCAAATACGTATATGATCTCAGTCTACACTTAGGCTGATGTAGACTGAGATCATATACGTATTACACAAATTCATACTGCGGAGCACAGAAAACAGTCCAAATGCACAGAATTGTTAGACTCATTCTTGCAACTGGACAGTCCATGGGGGTAGCCAAGGGAAACTCAGGCGGAGTACATGGCCGTTACATAGACGACTTGTTCATTATTTGGAAAGGGGGTCACCAACAAGCACTTAATTTTGTTAATTTTTTGAATGACAACTCTTATAATTTAAAATTCACTTATAATTTTGATTTCTTCACTACTCACTTTCTTGATATCACGTTCTCAATTGACAATGACAAAATTATATCTACCAACTATATTAAACCGGTAGGTACAGGTAATTACCTACACTATTCAAGTAGCCACTACAAACCATGGTTAAAAAATATTCCAAAAAATCAAATTACTAGACTCAGACGTAATTGTTCTGAGGACTTAGCATTTCTCTCTCAAGTCAAAGTTCTTCTGAAACAGTTTGGAGAAAGAGGTTATCCTCCTCATCTCCTAGAGGATTCACAGGTCTTTGCAAATTCACTTCTGAAGGTCAATATTGATCTATCAGATAGGTCAAAAAACTCCAATAAAGAAAAAATAATGAAATCTCAAAACAAATTGAATAATTTTTCGATAGGAGATTCTGTTAAATGTATTTCTAAATTTAATAATAAATCTAATATTATAAAAAAGATAATACAAAATAATTTTGAGATAGTTAAACAAGATCCAATCCTAAATAAAAGCCTATCGGATAAACCACTAATTATTTTCAAAAGAAACACCAATTTAAAAGAAATGCTGGCCCCTAGTTTTCTTAGACCAATAGATATAGATACAGATTCTAATTGGTTACCAAAGAAACCGCTAGGTAACTTCCGATGTAATAAAAAAGTGTGTCTAACATGTAAATATATGAGGAATAAAGAATCTTGTGTAACCTCTCAATCTAATGGTACGACTTTTCAGATAAAACAATTTATTAATTGTGACTCAGAATATTGCGTATATTTATTACAATGCGCATGTTCTCTTCAGTATGTGGGAAGAACTACCAGATCAATTAAATCAAGATTTAGAGAACATAGGCTTAACATTATTAAAAAACTTCAAACTCACAGCGTGTCCCGCCACTTCTCAAGAGAACACAATGGTGATCCATCATCCCTCTCTATTATAGGGCTTGAACAGTTTACAAGCACAAAAAGAGGAGGTGATAGGTTCCGAAAACTCTGTTTGGGGGAAACATCATGGATTTTTAAATTGGATTCCCTTTATCCAAATGGTCTTAATGAAGCTTTAGATTATTCATGTCTAGATTAAATTTATAGGTAACCCTTCATCTGTAATAGTCCAAAAATTCTTATCTTTGCTCATATATATAAAAATAGGTCAGACTTTCTATAGCTATATGCGGAATTTATTAGATTAGTCTGTCCCGTTTAATATATATATATTTTTTTAGCATAGATATTTTTCTGAGCAGCAAAGAATATTTTTCACTTTTGATTTCAAAGCTTAAAAAGTATTTTTCATCCTTCATCATCTCATTTTTTCATTTTTCATTTTTTATTTTACTTTATTATCATATTTCATTACTATTATTGGCTGTAATTTTTTCTTTATATGTGTTTTCTGTGAACAATTTAAAAGATCCCTCAAAGACAACAAATTATCCAAGCATAAATGTTCTTTTTGCATAAAAAATCCTCATTGGCTTTTATCATCTCTTTATTATTTATTTTTTATTTTTTATCTATTAGTTTTTCATTATTCTTTCATCTTTTTTGTCTGGTCTTTTAAAATAAAATACTGGCTATTGTAGCTCTATTCACAATTTATTCATTAAGTACTATATCAATATAAAACAAACATCTACACATGATCCGTGGGTTTACTATTAGAAGCTACAAAGCATGCAGATACTATGTGATACAAAAACCCAGATGGACTTTGACAATTGAAGTCCAAATTGATCCTAATTAAATCATTAAGTCTACATTTTAGTAAACTATACATTTATATATTATTTATTTTTTTTATTTATTAGTTTTTCATTATTTCTTTCATCTTTTTTGTCTGGTCTTTTAAAATAAAATACTGGCTATTGTAGCTCTATTCACAATTTATTCATTAAGTACTATATCAATATAAAACAAACATCTACACATGATCCGTGGGTTTACTATCAGAAGCTACAAAGCATGCAGATACTAAGTGATACAAAAACCCAGATGGACTTTGACAATTGAAGTCCAAATTGATCCTAATTAAACCATTAAGTCTACATTTTAGTAAACTATACAAGATTGACTCAGTACATATGGTTAGTATCTTAGAATATTACTTGTATATGAATTTTATTACATTTATACCTCCAGTATGTTTCTTATTTTGTGTTTAATCGTTTATAATATTTTTAAGTATCAATTAACCACAACTGATTGCCATGAAAGCAATCAGACAGGTATATATTTGTGATCATGGAGAGGGGAAGTATCCGTCTTGAGGAAGTCTCCGTTGCTAGGAGACGAAACGCGTTGACGCCCACTCTCGATACACTTCTCACTTGGTGATACCCGCCGAAAGGACCCAGTCCGCAGCTCAGCATAACCATGACAGCTTCGGTCACAGCTTTTTGCCGCACGCTGGATTCATCATTGCCGCACGGCTGTACAAACACTGGTCGGGTGAGTTCTGTGTGACCCCCGCTGTGGGGCCTAACACCTGTTCCCAGTAGTTTGTTCACGGCGGCTAAATCCATCTAAATTGAACATTGCTGCTATATTTATAATTAACAAAACCTTACCGGGAAAGACGGCAACTACCAGCTGTAATTATAACAGGAAATAAAGCACACATTATTACTCCTCGTGTATTTCATCTAATGAGGACCCTGTTTCTACACTAACGCAGGAACCAGCACGGGAGCATTAATTACAGATTGCACCTTTCCTTTAAAGAACTATATTAATATCTGAGACTGTGAGACTGTCAATTATCCCTGCGGGAATTACAAACCCAAAATAATACACTGGGACGCCAGTGTTGTGATTTTTTTATTATCACCATTTGAATATAATCATTTAACTGTTTTATTTTTATTCTTATGTTTATTTTTATTTTTAGTTTAGTTTATCTAACAAATTGTAAAACTGTCATTATTTTAATTCATTCTATATGTGGCATACTCTGCTTTAATTGATACCATAAAAGTGTTTTTTTATTATCATTTTGAAGTTGTACTGAGTCTATCTTCTTTGTCCGACTGCACATCTAATTTTTGATATATTGTTTCAAGCGCAAAGCATACTCCCCTCCTTTTTTTCTCTCTAGATTTTAACGTTGCAACCTGGCAAGTTGTTTATGCTTAGCTGCTGAAACATCTCAAATATATAACTATTTACATTATTACAGCGCCGGGTTATCACAAACGGTCTCCGTTTTGTGATCTCTTTCTTTTCACACCACACCCAAATCTAACTCTCTCTGCAAATGTTATATCTGCCCCCCTGCAGTGCACATGGTTTTGCCCAACTGCTAAAAAAAAATCCTGCTGCGATCAACTTGGAATTACCCCCCATGTGCACTGCAGGGGAGGCAGATATAACGTGCAGAAAGAGTTAGATTTGGGTGGGTTATTTTGTTTCTGTGCAGGGTAAATACTGGCTGCTTTATTTTTACACTGCAAATTAGATTGCAGATTGAACACACCACACCCAAATCTAACTCTCTCTGCACATGTTAAATCTGCCATACCTGCAGTGCACATGGTTTTGCCCAACTGCTAACAAAATTCCTGCTGTGATCAACTTGGAACTACCCCCAATGTACCATGTTTTTGATGTCTGTAAAGCGACCGAGTCCTGCGGGAGAAAAGCTCTATATAAGTATAATTTGTATTATTTTATTTATGCTCATGTACATTCATAAGGTCTATTTTTTTGAGCCATTCAATCAATGCTCTAATCCTCAAGGGATAAAGTTGTGGCAATACAGGTTGAGTATCCCATATCCAAATATCCGAAATACGGAATATTCCGAAATACGGACTTTTTTGAGTGAGATAGTGAAACCTTTGTTTTCTGATGGCTCAGTGTACACAAACTTTGTTTAATACACAAAGTTATTAAAAATATTGTATTAAATGACCTTCAGGCTGTGTGTATAAGGTGTATATGAAACATAAATGCATTCTGTGCTTAGACTTAGGTCCGATCACCATGATATCTCATTATGGTAAGCAATTATTCCAAAATACGGAAAAATCCGATATCCAAAATACCTCTGGTCCCAAGCATTTTGGATAAGGGATACTCAACCTGTACAACCTGGTAAACAAGTGCCACTATGTACTAAGCCATACCATTTAACTAACATAAAGCTTTGATACAATGCAGCTTTTAAAAATAAGTGTTATGGTAAATTCTTACCTTTTGTTAACTCATTTTCTTCGAGGTCCATGGGATCCACCCCCGCTTGTGGAAACCATAGAGCATGAGTAAAGAATCAGTCTTTCTAATGGAACAAGTACGTGCCACGTATATTGTCAGAGCATGGAGCACGTCCAGTAAAACTTCCTCTAATGACAGATCCGATCCTTGGAAGGTCAGTACCACAATTGGCTCATTTATATGAAACTTGGAGACCATCGCTGTTTGGTCCAAAGGACCGCTCTGTCCTGATGGAAAATCAAAAATGGGGAGCTACAGGAGAGTGCCCCCAGGTCAGAAACTCTACGGGCTGAAGCAATAGCCAAGAGGAATAGAGTTTTTGCAGTCAACCATTTGAGGTCAACTGTAACGGTTCAAAGGGAGGGCATTGCAAGGCCCGAATATCCAAGGTTAGATCCCAAGGAGCCACTGGCAGCACAAAGAAAGGTTGGATTCAAAGTACTCCCCTGCATGAATGCATGGACATCTGGTAGTGGAGCCCGTTTTCTCTGAAACTAAACTGACAGGACGGAAACCTGCACCTCAGAGAAACCAGTCGTAGGCCCAAGGTGACGCCTGCCCGCAGAAAGGCTAGGAGTCTAGTAACCTTAAAAATCAGGGGATCATAGTGACGATGAGCACACCACTGAAATTAAGAGTTCCAGATACGGTAATAAATGCGAGCTGATGCTGGCTTACAAGCACTCAGTAGGGTTGAATGACCACCTTAGGAGGGATGACTTTATCCCTTAGAAGTGAAGAGCCACGCCGTCAAAGACAAGCGAGCTAGGTCCGGGTAAAGACGGGGCCGGAAGACCCCAGTGTTCCACTAGAATCTGGAAGATGTCTGGGTGTAGAGACCATTTGCCTGAGTGCACATCCTGGCAACTGAGGAAGTCTGCTTCCCAGTTGAGGACTCCTGAAATGAAGATTGCTGAGATGGCAGGAAGATAAATCTCCGCCACAGTCATGCCCATGTCTGACTGTATTTGCACAGTAGAACCCTGAAGAATGTCCTGAGTCATGTTAAGGGCCTGGTAAACTGTTTTGAGTTCTAGGAAACTGTTCTGAAGAACTGACTCTGTTGCGCACTATTGCCCCTGAAAGAAGTGATGGCCCTTGACCGTTCCCCATCTGCAGAAACTGGCATCCGTTGTGAGAAGAACACAGTGAGAAATCCAAACTGGGCTACTCTTGTCCAGACTGGAGGGGGGTAAACTCCAGGCAAGGAACACTCGGACTTCTTGAAACAGAACCATTGTCCGAGACTTGATATGCTAGTGGATCCTGTTACATCTGACCAGCATAAGACGCTGGAGAGTCTTAGAATGCAATTGTCCATATTCCACCATGTCAAAGGTGGATACCATGGAGCCTAGAGAGTCTGCATCACTGAGTGGATGGACACCCTGCGACTGTGAAGCAGGTTGCGGATGCGTAATTGTAGTGCGCAATCTTGTCCGGAGGAAGAAAGATGTGCTGTACTTGAGATCCAGCAAAGCCCCAGATGGAGCACCCTCTGAGACGGAATGAGAGAGGACTTGGCCCAGTTGATAAGCCAGCCGTGACTGCAGAAATGAGATTGTCACCTGAAGATGATGATGGAGGACCTCCGGAGAGTGTGCTAGGAGTAGAAGGTCATCCAGGTAAGGGAGTATACGCATTCCCTGCTTTTGGCAGATGGACCGCCATAACTGCCATGAGTTTGGTAAACACCCTGGGTGCGTTGGAAAGACCAAAAGGTAGAGCCTGGTATTGGAAATGCTGATGGAGAACAGCAAATTGGAGATTCTGTTGATGACGGGGTGCTACTACGGGCATATGCAAGTATGCATCCTGTATATCCAGGGAAACCAGAGAATCCCCAGTTCGCATGGCCAGGACCATGGAACAAAGTGTTTCCATTCTAAGCTTCTTGGGTACTCTGAAGGTACTAATTTCAGATTGCGTATGGGGCGGTAAGAACCATTGGGCTTCTGAACCAAAAAGAGTAGAATAGAATCCCTGGCCCTGCTGGAACACGGGAACAGGAATAATTTCCCCCGATTGCAGTAAGGATTGAATTACTGACTTCAGCGCTTTGGCCTTGGTAAGGTACGCTGGAGTACCGGTGGGGAAATATTGTCTGGGGGGGACGCTTCAGGAAAGAGAGAGCTTACCCATGAGAGAAACATAGAATTTGATGGCAGATAAGAACCACTTGGCCCATCTAGTCTGCCCCCTTTTTTTATTACCATAATTTTATCTCAAACTTTATTTAATCCATATTTCTTTGTAAGGATAGCGTTGTCTATCCCATGCATGTTTAAATTGCTCTACCACCTCTGATGGGAGGCTATTCCACTTGTCCACTACTCTTTCTGTGAAGTAATTTTTCCTCATATTTCCCCTGAACCTCCCACTCTCCAGTCTCAGTGCATGTCCTCGTGCCCTATTGCTACTCTTCATTTGGAGAATGTTTCCCTCCTGGATTTTGTTAAAACCCTTGATATATTTTCACGTTTCTATCATGTCCCCCCTTTCCCTTCTCTGCTCCAAACTATACATATTGAGATTTTTTTTGTCTTTCTGGGTATATTTTGTGATGTAGGCCATGCATCATTTTAGTTGCCCTTCTTTGTACAGTCTCTACTGTATTAATATCCTTTTGAAGATATGGCCTCCAGAATTAAACACAGTATTCTAGATGAGGCCGTACCAATGACCTATACAGTGGCATTATTACTACTTTCTTTCTGCTGCTGATTCCTCTCCCAATGCACCCAAGCATCTGACTAGCCTTTCTCATTGCTTTGTTACATTGCTTACCAGCCTTTAAGTCACCTGAAATAGTGACTCCTAGATCCCTTTCCTCCTCAGTAGTTTCCAGTATAGTGCCATTAATACTATACTTAGCCTTTGGATTTTTGAGACCCAAGTGCATGATTTTGCATTTTTTGGCATTAAACTGTAATTGCCACACTCTTGACCATTCCTCTAGTCTACCTAGATCCTCAATCATTTGTTTTACACCACCTGGTGTATCTACCCTGTTGCATACCTTTGTGTCATCTGCAAAAAGGCATACTTTCCCTTTAATGCCATTTGCAATGTCACCAATAAAGATATTAAATAGCACTGGTCCCAAGTACAGAGCCCTGGGGTACTCCACTGGTAACATTTCCCTCCTGTGAATGCACTCCATTTACCACAACTCTGTTTTCTATCCTGCAACCAAGATTTTATCCATTCAATAATCCTAGTTTCCAAACCCAAGCCTTCAAGTTTATTTAGCAGTCTGATGTGGAACAGTGTCAAAAGCCTTACTAAAGTCTAGATAAGCTATATCCACGGTTCCACCTTTATCCATCACTTTAGTCTCAGTTAAAAAAAGTCAGTAAGATTTGTTTGACATTATCTCCCTCCAGTGAATCCATGCTGTTTGGGATCCTGTAAATTGCTGGGTTTGAGATAATCTACAACTCTTTCTTTTAAGAGTGTTTCCATCAATTTCCCTACTATTGATGTAAGACTCACTGTTCTGTAGTTGTTTGCCTCTTCCTTGCTTCCACTTTTGTGCAATGGCTACATTCGCTCTTTTCCAGTCCTCTGGAATTAATTTTTGTAGCTAATGAATGGTTGAATAATTCTGTCAATGGTGCTACCAGCACCTCTTTAAGTTCTTTTAGTATCCTTGGATGTATCCCATCTGGCCCCATAGATTTGTCCACTTTCAGCTTTGAGAGTTCTCTTAGGACCTTCTTCTCTGTAAATGTACTTGTTTCATTTTCCTGAATATCCCTGCAACTTAACTGTGTCCCCTTCCCCTCTCTTTCAATAGTGAATACTGAGCAAAAATAATAATTAAGATGATCTGCTATTACACTGTCTCCCTCAACAAGACTCTCAGTCTCTGTGTTTAGTTTTATTACTCCGACTTTTGGGGGTCATTCCGAGTTGTTCGCTCGTTGCTGATTTTCGCTATGCTGCGATTTTTTTGCAAACTGCGCATGCGCAAGGCACACAGGGCGCATGCGTTTAGTTATTTAACTAAAAACTTAGCAGATTTGCTGTGGATTCTGCGGCGCTTTTCAGTCGCACTGCTGTTCGGTAAATGATTGACAGGAAAGGGGCGTTTTTGGGTGGTAACTCAGCGTTTTCCCGGCATTTGCAAAAAAACGCAGGCGTGTCAGGGAAAAACGCTGGAGTGTCTGGAGAAACGGGGGAGTGGCTGGCCGAACGCAGGGCGTGTTTGTGACGTCAAACCAGGAACTGAACGGACTGAGCTGATCGCAATCTGTGAGTAGGTCTGGAGTTACTCAGAAACTGCAAAGAATTATTTAGTAGCAGTTCTGCTAATCTTTCGTTCGCACTTCTGCTAAGCTAAGATACACTCCCAGAGGGCGGCAGCCTAGCGTGTGCAATGCTGCTAAAAGCAGCTAGCGAGCGAACAACTCGGAATGACCACCTTTGTTTTTCTCCTTTCACTTATAAACCTAAAAATAAGTTTTGCTTTTTTTATTCACTGACTGGGCCATTTTCTCCTAAGCTTGTGCCTTTGCACATCTGATTACCTTCTTATAGGGAAATTTACTAAGCTCCCGATTTTGACCGAGGTGGTGTTTTTTCTTCAAAGTGTCATCTCAGGAATTTACTAAACTCAAATCACGGCAGTGATGAGGGCATTCGTATTTTTTTGGAACTCAAAGAAAAAAATTACGAATGAATACACAATCGGTCAAATACGCCTGTAATTTGGTAGAACTCGGTAATTTACTAAAAAGTGTAATTCACAAACACTGCCGGCAATAGCCAAACACTGCCGTGAAAAAATACAAATCGTAAAAAAGTGCTAAAATAAAACAGACCTGCTTTTTTTTTACCGTGTTCTGATAGGCATGCACGGATCCATGAGATCCGTGCATGTTTATCAGTGGGAAGGGGTGGGAAAGTGTTAAATTTGTTGAAAAAAAAATGCGTAGGGTCCCCCCTCCTAAGCAAAACCAGCCTCGGGCTCTTTGAGCCGGTCCTGGTTGAAAAAATATGGGGGAAAAAATGACAGGGGTTCCCCCATATTTAATCAACCAGCACCGGGCTCTGCGCCTGGTCCTGGTTCCAAAAATACGGGGGACAAAAAGCGTAGGGGTCCCCCGTATTTCTGAAACCAGCACCGGGCTCCACTAGCCAGATACATAATGCCACAGCCGGGGGACACTTTTATATTGGTCCCTGCGTCCCTGGCATTACATACCCAACTAGTCACCCCTGGCCGGGGTACCCTGGAGGAGTGGGAAACCCTTAAATCAAGGGGTCCTCCCCTCCAGCCACCCAGGGGTGAAGCCCAAGGCTGTCCCCCCATCCAAGGGCGGCGGATGGGGGGCTGATAGCCTTTTTGTCAAAATGTGAATATTGTTTTTAGTAGCAGTACTACAAGTCCCAGCAAGCCTCCCCCGCAAGCTGGTACTTGGAGAACCACAAGTACCAGCATGCGGGGGGAAACCGGGCCCGCTGGTACCTGTAGTACTACTACTAAAAAAATACCCCAATAAAAACAGGAGACACACACCTTGAAAGTAAAAGTTTATTACATACATCCACACCTATATTCCAGAAAGGGGTTTGTGGGAACCGCACCGGTCTATCAATAGTTTTTGTATGAATAGAAATCTGAATAATGTCCTCTGAGAAACTGAAATTTATGTTTTAGAATTACTTTGGATTAAGGTAACTGTGCATATAGAAAGATACTGTATCTTTTCAAGTGCAGTAAGTTTTGTTACCATTCAGTGGTGCTCCCATGAGTCAAAAAAGTATTAAAGAAAAAATACCAAATGAGAGGAAATGGGAAAGAAGTAGACTCTTGTTTGGGAGCACTCAACCTCAGAGGAACTGAAGTGTATCAATGTCTTATACTGATAAAATCATGATTTTATTAGTTTCTTAGTAAAATATGTAGAGTTATCGGAGTTCAATAAATATGTGATTCAGGACTATTATGCGAAAATATTTATATAGATTAGAGTAGATAATTAGCAAAAATTGCTATAATATAATGTAAGCCGGAAAATCTTTTATATTATCAAAAAGGTGTCACCTTCTAGTCTCAGTAGTGTCCGTCATAGAGAGTATATGACCATCATTCATACTGCAAGAATCCCAAATGGAAAAATGATTGCAGAGAATTAAATCATAGGTCATATGGATCCGAGTACCTATCTGTGACTTAAAATTAGGCAGCAAAATTTATTTGCAGTACCAGGATGTTCCAAGGTGGTCTCCCATCCAAGTACTAGTCCGGCCCTCCACTGCTGGGCTTCCAAGATCGGAAGAGATTGGGCATCTCCAGTGGGGTATGTCCGCAATTTTTTTAAGCTAGCCCTTTTGTTTGTCACCTTAAATTAGGAAATGGAATTGATCGTATTTTCCACAAGAAAAAAGGGGGGACGGACACACATGTGACACTTAGGCTCAAAATATACAGATTGGATATAACAATTATATGGCAAGAAAATGTCAAAGCCACTAATATCCAAACAAGGTAAATCCTTCCTTATTTATGCAGTACTGTACACCAGTCAAATATGAGTCAATAATAAACTCACTCGTAGTAGTGCTGTCTAAATATGTAAAACTAGGCATGCATTTATCACCAAGAGAAATCCCAAGATTACTACAAAGGAATCCTTTATAGTTATGGGTTTGTATCTATATTTTTTTGACAACCAATAATCCACCATTGGTATATACATCTGAGGTATACAGATGAAAGCAAATGTTGCAGTAACAGGGTGTTCCAAAGTGGTCTTCCATCTAAGTACCAACCTTGCCCGCCACTATATAGCAATCGTGCTTGGATGCAATTAAGCACCTTTAGTGGGGTACATCCGCAATTGTATGCTTTTCACTGATTAGTGTAATCACTTTCAATTAGTGAGTTTCTAGACCAGGTGGCCCTTTAATGGTATGAACAGAAAGCTTGGATGCATGTAATGCCTTATATACAGATTTAAACAGGGAATTTATCAATACAATTCTTAGTTTCTAAGAATGTACTATGCGGTTGACCGAAAGTAACCTCACCGCTGACCACAAAGTTCCCACCATTGGTTACAATGGAGCGCATAGGCGCTACATTGTATCACTGCCGTGTGCTGCCTGACAGACACTACAGGAGCACACAGCCAATCAGGAGGGTGCCACGACGTGGCGCTCCCTGATTGGCTGAAGGAACCCTCTTAGACAGAAGTCAGGGGGGGTTCCTGGCAGTTGGGGAAAGGGGTCCCATGTGAAAACATGGGGCCCCTTTCAGTGCGTGGTCGGGTGTCCGTTTTTTTATTTTGCAAAGTACGTGGATTACAAAAAGAACAGAAGAGGACCGATCTACACTGGATTATGTGAGTAAAATTTTTCCCACAGGTACCCCATGGATTCTACATGGAGAAGAGGACCGACCCTCGTGTGAACATAGGTAAGTATGTATGTTTGGAGGTGTGGATGTATGTAATAATAAGAATTTACTCACCGGTAATTCTATTTCTCGTAGTCCGTAGTGGATGCTGGGACTCCATAAGGACCATGGGGAATAGCGGCTCCGCAGGAGACTGGGCACAACTAAAAGAAAGCTTTAGTCTAACTGGTGTGCACTGGCTCCTCCCACTATGACCCTCCTCCAGACTTCAGTTAGGATACTGTGCCCGGAAGAGCTGACACAATAAGGAAAGGATTTTGAATCCCGGGTAAGACTCATACCAGCCACACCAATCACACCGTATAACTCGTGATACAATACCCAGTTAACAGTATGATAACAACTGAGCCTCTCAACAGATGGCTCAACAATAACCCTTTAGTTAAACAATAACTATATACAAGTATTGCAGACAATCCGCACTTGGGATGGGCGCCCAGCATCCACTACGGACTACGAGAAATAGAATTACCGGTGAGTAAATTCTTATTTTCTCTGACGTCCTAAGTGGATGCTGGGACTCCGTAAGGACCATGGGGATTATACCAAAGCTCCCAAACGGGCGGGAGAGTGCGGATGACTCTGCAGCACCGAATGGGCAAACTCTAGGTCCTCCTCAGCCAGGGTGTCAAACTTGTAGAATTTAGCAAAAGTGTTTGACCCCGACCAAGTAGCTGCTCGGCAAAGTTGAAGAGCCGAGACCCCTCGGGCAGCCGCCCAAGAAGAGCCCACCTTCCTCGTGGAATGGGCTTTTACCGATTTAGGATGCGGCAGTCCAGCCGCAGAATGTGCAAGCTGAATCATACTACAGATCCAGCGAGCAATAGTCTGCTTTGAAGCAGGTGCACCCAACTTGTGGGGCGCATACAGGATAAATAGCGAGTCAGTCTTTCTGACTCCAGCTGTCCTGGAAACATAAATTTTCAGGGCCCTGACTACGTCCAACAACTTGGAAGCCTCCAAGTCTTTAGTAGCCGCAGGCACCACGATAGGTTGGTTCAGATGAAAGGCTGATACCACCTTAGGGAGAAATTGGGGACGAGTCCTCAATTCTGCCCTATCCATATGGAAAATCAGATAAGGGCTTTTACATGACAAAGCCGCCAATTCTGATACACGCCTGGCCGAAGCCAAGGCCAACAACATGACCACTTTCCACGTGAGATACTTCAATTCCACGGTTTTAAGTGGCTCAAACCAATGTGACTTTAGGAAATCCAACACCACGTTGAGATCCCAAGGTGCCACTGGAGGCACAAAAGGGGGCTGAATATGCAGCACTCCCTTAACAAAAGTCTGAACTTCAGGTAGTGAAGCCAGTTCTCTCTGGAAGAAAATCGATAGAGCCGAAATCTGGACCTTAATGGAACCCAATTTTAGGCCCATAGTCACCCCTGACTGTAAGAAGTGCAGGAAACGGCCCAGCTGAAATTCCTCCGTTGGGGCCTTCCTGGCCTCACACCACGCAACATATTTTCGCCATATGCGGTGATAATGGTTTGCGGTTACTTCCTTCCTAGCTTTAATCAGCGTGGGAATGACTTCCTCCGGAATACCCTTTTCCTTCAGGATCCGGTGTTCAACCGCCATGCCATCAAACGCAGCCACGGTAAGTCTTGGAACAGACAGGGCCCCTGCTGCAGCAGGTCCTGTCTGAGCGGCAGAGGCCATGGGTCCTCTGAGATCATTTCTTGAAGTTCCGGGTACCAAGCTCTTCTTGGCCAATCCGGAACAATGAGTATAGTTCTTACTCCTCTTCTCCTTATTATCCTCAGTACCTTTGGTATGAGAGGAAGAGGAGGGAACACATAAACCGACCGGTACACCCACGGTGTCACTAGAGCATCCACAGCTATCGCCTGCGGGTCTCTTGACCTGGCGCAATATCTTTCTAGCTTTTTGTTTAGGCGGGACGCCATCATGTCCACCTGTGGCCTTTCCCAACGGTTTACAATCAGTTGGAAGACTTCTGGATGAAGTCCCCACTCTCCCGGGTGGAGGTCGTGCCTGCTGAGGAAGTCTGCTTCCCAGTTGTCCACTCCCGGAATGAACACTGCTGACAGTGCTAACACGTGATTTTCCGCCCATCGGAGAATCCTTGTGGCTTCTGCCATCGCCGTCCTGCTTCTCGTGCCGCCCTGTCGGTTTACATGGGCGACTGCCGTGATGTTGTCTGACTGAATCAGTACCGGCTGGTTTTGAAGCAGGGGTTTTGCCTGACTTAGGGCATTGTAAATGGCCCTCAGTTCCAGAATATTTATGCGTAGGGAAGTCTCCTGACTTGACCATAGTCCTTGGAAGTTTCTTCCCTGTGTGACTGCCCCCCAGCCTCGAAGGCTGGCATCCGTGGTCACCAGGACCCAGTCCTGTATGCCGAATCTGCGGCCTTCCTGAAGATGAGCACTTTGCAGCCACCACAGCAGAGACACACTGGTCCTTGGAGACAGGGTTATCAGCCGATGCATCTGAAGATGCGATCCGGACCACTTGTCCAACAGGTCCCACTGAAAGGTTCTTGCATGGAACCTGCCGAATGGAATTGCTTCGTAGGAAGCTACCATCTTTCCCAGGATCCGCGTGCAGTGATGCACCGACACCTGTTTTGGTTTTAGGAGGCCTCTGACTAGAGATGACAACTCCTTGGCCTTCTCCTCCGGGAGAAACACTTTTTTCTGTTCTGTGTCCAGAACCATCCCCAGGAACAGTAGACGTGTCGTAGGGACCAGCTGTGACTTTGGAATATTTAGAATCCAGCCGTGCTGTTGTAGCACCTCCCGAGATAGTGCTACCCCGACTAACAACTGCTCCCTGGACCTCGCCTTTATCAGGAGATCGTCCAAGTACGGGATAATTAAAACTCCCTTCTTTCGAAGGAGTATCATCATTTCGTCCATTACCTTGGTAAAGACCCTCGGAGCCGTGGATAGACCGAACGGCAACGTCTGGAATTGGTAATGACAATCCTGTACCACAAATCTGAGGTACTCCTGGTGAGGATGGTAAATGGGGACATGCAGGTAAGCATCATTGATGTCCAGTGATACCATGTAATCCCCCTCGTCCAGGCTTGCAATAACCGCCCTGAGCGATTCCATCTTGAACTTGAATTTTTTTATATATGTGTTCAAGGATTTCAAATTTAAAATGGGTCTCACCGAACCGTCCGGTTTCGGTACCACAAACATTGTGGAATAGTAACCCCGTCCTTGTTGAAGTAGGGGCACCTTTACTATCACCTGCTGGGAATACAGCTTGTGAATTGCCTCTATCACTGCCTCCCTGCCTGAGGGAGTTGTTGACAAGGCAGATTTGAGGAAACGGCGGGGGGGAGACGTCTCGAATTCCAGCTTGTACCCCTGAGATACTACTTGAAAGATCCAGGGATCCACCCGTGAGCGAGCCCACTGATTGCTGAAATTTTTGAGACGGGCCCCCACCGTACCTGGCTCCGCCTGTGGAGCCCCAGCGTCATGCGGTGGACTTAGAGGAAGCGGGGGAGGACTTTTGCTCCTGGGAACTAGCTGTATGCTGCAGCTTTTTCCCTCTACCTCTGCCTCTGGGCAGAAAGGACGCGCCTCTAACCCGTTTGCCCTTATGGGGCCGAAAGGACTGTACCTGATAATACGGTGCTTTCTTTGGCTGTGAGGGAACATGGGGTAAAAATGCAGACTTCCCAGCTGTTGCTGTGGAAACTAGGTCCGAGAGACCATCCCCGAACAACTCCTCACCTTTATAAGGCAAAACTTCCATGTGCCTTTTAGAGTCTGCATCACCTGTCCACTGCCGAGTCCATAACCCTCTCCTGGCAGAAATGGACATTGCACTTATTTTAGATGCCAGCCGGCAAATATCCCTCTGTGCATCTCTCATGTACAAGACTGCGTCTTTAATATGGCTCTACGGTTAGTAATATAGTATCCCTGTCTAGGGTATCAATATTTTCCGACAGGGAATCTGACCACGCAGCTGCAGCACTGCACATCCATGCTGAAGCAATAGCTGGTCTCAGTATAATACCTGTGTTTGTATATACAGACTTCAGGATAGCATCCTGCTTTCTATCAGCAGGTTCCTTTAGGGCGGCCGTATCCGGAGACGGTAGTGCCACCTTCTTTGACAAGCGTGTGAGCGCTTTATCCACCCTAGGGGATGTTTCCCAACGTGACCTATCCTCTGGCGGGAAAGGGTACGTCATTAGTAACCTTTTAGAAATGACTAGTTTCTTATCGGGGGAAGCCCACGCTTCTTCACACACTTCATTTAACTCCTCAGATGGAGGAAAAACTACTGGTAGTTTTTTCTCTCCAAACATAATACCCTTTTTTGTGGTACCTGGGGTAACATCAGAAATGTGCAACACATTTTTCATAGCCTCAATCATGTAACGTGTGGCCCTATTGGAAGTTACATTAGTCTCATCGTCATCGACACTGGAGTCAGTATCCGTGTCGACATCTGTGTCTGCCATCTGAGGTAGCGGGCGTTTTAGAGCCCCTGATGGCTTTTGAGACGCCTGGGCAGGCACAGGCTGAGAAGCCGGCTGTCCCATATTCGGTATGTCGTCAAACCTTTTATGTAAGGAGTCGACACTGTCACGTAATTCCTTCCACATAACCATCCACTCAGGTGTCGGCCCCGCAGGGGGTGACATCACATTTATAGGCATCTGCTCCGCCTCCACATAAGCCTCCTCATCAAACATGTCGACACAGCCGTACCGACACACCGCACACACACAGGGAATGCTCTGACAGAGGACAGGACCCCACAAAGCCCTTTGGGGAAAGAGAGAGAGTATGCCAGCACACACCAGAGCGCTATAATAATACAGGGATTAACTGAATTATTTCCCCTTATAGCTGCTATATAAGTTATACTGCGCCTAAATTTAGTGCCCCCGCTCTCTTTTTTACCCTTTGTAGCTTGATACTGCAGGGGAGAGCCAGGGAACGATCCTTCCAGCGGAGCTGTGAGGGAAAAATGGCGCCAGTGTGCTGAGGGAGTTAGCCCCGCCCCTTTTTCTGCAGACTTTTCTCACGCTTTTTTCAGGAATTCTGGCAGGGGTAACTTATCACATATATAGCCCTGGGACTATATATTGTGATGATTTGCCAGCCAAGGTGTTTATATTGCTGCTCAGGGCGCCCCCCCCCCCCCAGCGCCCTGCACCCATCAGTGACCGGAGTGTGAGGTGTGCATGAGGAGCAATGGCGCACAGCTGCAGTGCTGTGCGCTACCTTGTTGAAGACCGAGGTCTTCTGCCGCCGATTTTCCGGACCACTTCTTGCTTCTGGCTCTGTAAGGGGGACGGCGGCGCGGCTCCGGGACCGAACGATCGAGGTCAGGTCCTGTGTTCGATCCCTCTGGAGCTAATGGTGTCCAGTAGCCTAAGAAGCCCAAACTATCTCCAGTCAGGTAGGTTCGCTTCTTCTCCCCTTAGTCCCTCGCTGCAGTGAGTCTGTTGCCAGCAGATCTCACTGTAAAATAAAAAACCTAAAATATACTTTCTTTCTAGGAGCTCAGGAGAGCCCCTAGTGTGCATCCAGCTCAGCCGGGCACAAGATTCTAACTGAGGTCTGGAGGAGGGTCATAGTGGGAGGAGCCAGTGCACACCAGGTAGTCCTAAAGCTTTCTTTAGTTGTGCCCAGTCTCCTGCGGAGCCGCTATTCCCCATGGTCCTTACGGAGTACCAGCATCCACTTAGGACGTCAGAGAAAAACTTTTACTTTCAAGGTGTGTCTCTCCTGTTTTTATTGGGGTATTTTTTTAGTAGTAGTACTACAGGTACCAGCGGGCCCGGTTTCCCCCTGCATGCTGGTACTTGTGGTTCTCCAAGTACCAGCTTGCGGGAGAGGCTTGCTGGGACTTGTAGTACTGCTACTAAAAACAATATTCACATTTTGACAAAAAGGCTATCCGCCGCCCTTGGATGAGGTGGACAGCCTCGGGCTTCACCCCTGGCCCTTGGGTGGCTGGAGGGGGGGGACCCCTTGATTTAAGGGGTTCCCACTCCTCCAGGGTACCCCGGCCAGGTGTGACTAGTTGGGTATGTAATGCCAGGGCCGCAGGGACCAATATAAAAGTGTCCCCCGGCTGTGGCATTATGTATCTGACTAGTGGAGCCCGGTGCTGGTTTCAGAAATACGGGGGACACCTACGCTTTTTGTCCCCCGTATTTTTGGAACCAGGACCAGGCGCAGAGCCCGGTGCTGGTTGATTAAATATGGGGGAGCCCCTGTCACTTTTCCCCCCATATTTTTTCAACCAGGACCGGCTCAAAGAGTCCGAGGCTGGTTTTGCTTAGGAGGGGGGACCCCACGCATTTTTTTTTAAAATTTTTAACAATGTTTTATTTTTTACGAAAGGTGCACAATGAAGCCCAGCACGGATCTCACAGATCCGGCCGAGATTCATTGTGTTAAAGTCGGCAGTGTTTTACAATTCACTCCCGTAAAACATTGGCAAAAAATACGAATGACATCGACATCGGAAAATATGAAAATGCAGAACACGACAGCTTAGTAAATTAGTCGTAATAAATTCAAAAAGTAGCAAATTTACACTTTCGATGTCATTCGTGTTTGAACTTTAACCTCATTCGGAAAAATACGAATTTTAGTAAATTTACCCCTTAGTCTCCTTCTAACAAAATATCTCTTTGTCTTCATTATTTTGTGTCTGCTTATATTTCCTAAAAGCCATCTTTTTTGCTTTCACAATATTTGCTACTTCTTTAGCAAACCACAGTGGCTTCCTTTTCCTTGTGTTTTTCCTAACACTTTTGATACAAAAGGTCTGTTGCCTTTGATATTGCACTTTTTAATGTTTCCCACCTCTCCTGCACTTCTTCCAAGTTCCTCCACTCTGCCAAAGAATCGCTTACACATTTTTCCCATCCCTACAAAATCAGCCTTCACTTCTGAACCCAGGCGTCTGTTGTGATCTGGCACCACGCGTGGGTGAACTGAAGTCAGCCTCCCACCCTAGGATCCCCCAGGGTGAGGCCCGCCCTCTCAGGCAGAGGGTTTGTCCTCGGATTTAGTTGGACGTCTAGTCGCCCAGGTCTGTTTAGGCTTAGACTTCGAGCCCTTTGTGGGGTTAGACTAGGGGTGGGCAAAATACGGCCCGCAGGCCGGATGCAGCCCGCAAACCGATCCTGCCCTGCCCGGCCCACTGCCTCCCAACAGCGAGCAATGACAAGCGGCCAGACCGGCTGAGCTGCTTGTCATTGCTCTGCACTGCAGTACCTCCAAGCTGCCGACGGCGCCTCTCTCCCCTGCTCCTGCCTCCAGAGTCCCCAGTGACAAAAAGGGGGCGGGCTACACGGGACAAGAGCCAGACTGCTACAGATCCATCCTTCCTGCCACTGACAGCCAGATCAGTAAGTTAATGGGAAAAGTGAGTGAAAGAAAGGGTGTGTGTGTGTGTATGAGAGAGTGTGTGTGATAGTGTGCGTATATTTGTGTGTGCGGGCAGTGGCGTCAGACTGTTTTTAGATTTGGGGGAGAGATCTTTAGCTCTCGCTGTACCAACCCATCCCGTGATCTGTCACCATGTCACCCCCGTGTTCTGAGACGTGTCACCCCCCCCCTGTGTTCTGTTACCGTGTCACCCCCACCGTGTTCTGTCACTGTCACACACCCCGTGTTCTGTCACTGTCACCCCACCTCCCTGTGTTCTGTCACTGTGTCACACCTTTCCCCAGGGGCCATAAGACACTAGATAATTTGCATGCTGCACAATAATTATCCTAAATAAAATGTTAATGTGTAAAAGGGGGCTCTACCTGCTGTAATGTGTAAAAGGGAGCTCTACCTGGTGTAATGTGTGTAAGTGGCGCTGTGTGGCGCAATTTGAATAATGGAGACTATTGTGCAGCCTAATATGAATCTGTATTATTTTTTTGCCCACACCCCTTCCACATGAAGCCACGTCCCTATATTTTTGGCAAGTGGGGGGAGCTGCTATTTTGTATGTGGCCCTCGGATACTGACAGGAAATGTCAAGTGGCCCCTCAGTTGAAATAATTGCCCACCCCTGGGTTAGACTGTCTAGGGAAAAGGAGAGTTATGGTACACTTACCATGGTTAACGCTCTTTCTGCAAGTTACGTTGGGTTCCACAGGGAATCATCAGGGTGTAGAGTGGATCTTGATCCAGAAGCACCAACAGGCTAAACCTTTAGGCTGTCCCAGGATGCATTGGGGCATCCTCTATAACCCCGCCTTCAGGCACTATGAGCTCAGTTTCGTTAACCAGCCCAATGCAGGAGCAGGCAAAAGAGAAGGCAGATGTTACAACAGGAGAAGGGACCAGCAGCTAATGCCATACAAACCCATAGAAGCTAGGTGCGTTAAGGTGGGCACCCTGTGGAACCCAATGTACCTCGCAGAAAGATTGTTAACCATGGTAAGTCTACCATGACACTCCTTTTCTGTAGCAGGGCACTTTGTGTTCCACAGGGAAACATCGAAGATGTCCTAAAGCAGTTCCTCAAGGTTCTCATTCCTGCTAAGGCGAGTCCCCTCACTCGCCTTAGCAGGAATGAGAACCTGACGTCCAAAGGAAGCATCCTGGGAGGAGGAAGTATCAAAGGCATAGAACCTAATGAACGTGGTCACTGAGGACCACATAGCCGCCTTGCCCAATTGTTCTGCGGATGCGCCACGGTGGGCTGCTCAAAAGGTCCAACAGACCGAGTAGAATAGGATTTAATAGCAGCAGGAGCTGGGAATCCAGCCTGTGCATAAGCTTGTGCAGTCACCATTCTTATCCATCTGGCCAAGGTTTGCTTATTCGCAGGCTAGCCACGTTTGTGGAAACCAAACAGAACAAAAAAAGTATCTGACCTCCTGATAGAGGCAGTCCTCTCCACATATATACAGAGATCCCTTACCACATCCAAAGACCGCTCTTTGGAGGACAAATCGGAAGAGATAAAGGCCAGAACCACAATCTCTTGGTTCAGGTGAAAAGAAGACACCACCTTAGGTAAATAACCTGGGCGAGTTCTAAGAACTGCCCGATCACAATGAAATATCAAAAAGACTGGACGACAGGACAATGCTCCTAAGTCCGACATCCTTCTAGCAGAGGCAATAGCTAGTAAAAACAAGACCTTGGCTGTGAGCCATTTAAGGTCCACAGCCTCAAGAGATTCAAACGGAGACTCTTGCAGGGCATTTAGGACAACAGACAGATCCCATGGAGCCACAGGGAGGCTGAATCCGCAAGACACCCTGAGTGAATGTATGAACATCAGGTATAGATGCAATCTTTCTCTGAAACCAAACCGACAAGGCAGATATGCGAACCTTGAGGGAGGCCAGACGAAGGCCTGAGTGCAGGCTGCGTTGCAAGAAAGGCCAAAATTCTGGAAGTTCTGAATCTGTATGCATCATAATTCTTGTCAGCACACCAGGTGAAGTAAGAATTCCAGACCCTGTCATAAATCCGGGCAGATGCCAGTTTGCGGGCTTTCAACATAGTTTGGATGACCGCCTCAGAGAATCCTTTGGCCCTCAGGAGTAATGCTTCAAGAGCCACGCCGTCAAAGCCAGTCTGCCCAGGTCAGGATAAAGACAAGGGCCCTGTACGAGGAAGTCTGGGTGATGAGGAAGTAGAAAGGGACACTCTGTCCATAGACCCTGCAGATCTGAGAACCAATGCCGTCTGGGCCACGCTGAAGCGACTAGAAGTAGAAATCCTTCTTCTTGTTTGAACTTCCACAGGACCCTGGGCAGGAGCGATACTGGAGGGAACATGTAGGGCAGCCGAAAGGTCCACGGAATTGTCAGTGTGTCCACGAACGCTGCTTGAGGATCCCTGGTCTTTGATCTGAAGATCGGAACCTTGTGATTGTGTCAAGATGCCATCAGGTTTACATCTGGTAGGCCCCACTTGTCCACTAGGAGTTGAAAGACTTCTGGGTGAAGACTCCACTCATCGGCGTGCACATCCTGGCGACTGAGGAAGTCCGCTTCCCAGTATAGGACGCCTGGAATGAACACTGCCGATATTGCAGGCAGATGGCATTATGCACAACGAAGGATTTTTGACACTTCCATCATAGCTATGCGGATTCGAGTGCCGCCTTGATTTATGTATGCCACCGTGGTGGCATTGTCTGACGGTATTTGAACCGGCCTGTTCTGTACCAGAGGGAGTGCGAGAGTTAATGCATTGAAAACCGCCCGCAACTCTAGAATGTTTATTGGGAAGAGGGATTCCTCCTTGGTCCAGCGACCCTGAAAAGAGTGTTGCTCGAACACTGCACCCCATCCCCTCATACTGGCGTCCGTTGTCAGCAGGATCCAGTCGGGTATCCAGAAGGGACGGCCCCTGCTCAATTGCTGGTCCTGCAGCCACCAGTGCAGCGACAGACGAACCTCCGGAGTCAGAGTGATCATGTGAGATCTGATCCGATGAGGTAGGCCGTCCAACTTGGAAAGGAATAACCTCTGCAGGGGGCGGGAATCAAATTCAGTGTGCTCTACCGTGTCTAATGCCGACACAATCAGGCCAAGCACTTGCATCGCCAAGTGTATCGACACTCTGGGGCGACAAAGGAAGCATCTTATCCTGTCTTGTAGCCTCAGGACTTTTTCTGGAGACAGAAACAGTCGCTGACTGTGTGTGCCCAAGAGTGCCTCCAGGTGCATCATGCTCTGAGCTGGGACCAGCAAGGATTTCTTCCAATTGATGAGCCACCCGTGGGGTTGTAGGAAGCTTACTGTCACCTGCAGATAACTGAGGAGGACATTGTGGGAGTTTGCCAGAATCAGATGGGCAGTCATTATGACCTTGGTGAAGATCCGAGGAGCCATAGCTAGTCCAAATGGCAGAGCCTGGAACCGATAGTGGAGGTCCCCAACAGCAAACCTCAGATACTGCTGATGTGACATGGCAATAGGTATAATCAGGTATACCTGTATATCCAGGGATACCATATAGTCTCCGGGTTCCATAGCCAGTACAATTGAGCGCAGTGTTTTCATACGGATCTTGGACACTCTCACAAACTTGTTCAGTGATTTGAGGTTGAGTATAGGCCGGAAAGACCCATTGGGTTTCGGAACCAGAAACAGGGTTGAGTAGTAACTTCTGCCTCTGTGGGACAGAGGTACTGGCAACTGCCACTCCTGTATTCAGGAGGGAACTCGCAACCTTTTGCACAGCTTGCGCCTTTAACAGATACGAAAAGATAACCGTGAAGCAAAGGTGACATCTCTTGCAGGAGACTGTGTACCTGTGAGAGACAACTTCCCGCACCCATGCGTCTTCTGAAGTGGTCTTTAAGCAGACCTGGGTGAACTGCAGAAGTCGGCCTCCCACTCTGGGGTCCCCCAGGGGGAGGCCCGCCAAGTCATGCAGCAGGATTGTCTTGTTTAGAAGCAGGCTGACGGGCCGCCCAGGACTGTTTTGCCTTGGGCTTAGTGGTCTTGGGAGCACAAGATTGTCTCGGGTATGCCTGACCTTTAACTTTCCCCTGAGGCCGAGAGGAGCGAAAAGTGGTACCTTTAGCCTTCTGTGCAGGATTAGAATCTGGGAGAAAGGCGGTCCTAGCAGCCGCCAATTCAGTCACAATTTTATTTAGGTCTTCCCCAAACAAAATGTCCCCCTTAAAGGGGAGCACCTCCAAGGTCTTTTTGGAGTCTAGGTCCATCTTCCATGACCTCAACCACAGAATACGGCGAGCCAGGACAGACTTAGTCGACCTAGCTCAGAGGACACTTCCTGAATGTAATAGGCGGCGGTGGTAATGTGAGACAGGTATTGTCTGGCATTGTCCGATATATCCTTGGACAGTTCTCCCTCTAATGCCTCAGCCCAAGAGGCTGCAATAGTGGGTCTATGTACAGCACCTGTAAGGGAGTAAATAGATTTCAGGCATCCCTCCACACGCTTATATGTCGGTTCCTTCAGTGAAGTGACAGTGGTGACAGGCAGAGTGGATGACACTACTAAGCGGGTGACATGAGAATCCACTGGCGGTGAATTTTCCCACTTGTTACATAACTCTGCAGGGAGAGGAGAGCGAGCCAAGGCCCGCTTAGGCAGAGGGAATTTCTTCCCTGGATTAGACTAGGGTTCCTGCCTGATGTCCACCAAGTGGTCAGAATGGGGTAATAGCTTTTAACCACCTTCTGCCATTTAAAGATATCAGTTTTCTTAGCCACAGTAGTGGAAACCTGAACATCAGTGATTTGTAGGATCTGCTTAATAGCAAC